>NC_060906.1:13564845-13842063 GCF_014805685.1 Silurus meridionalis
CCTTTTGTTACCTTGTTGTTGTAAGTAGATTGTGTGTGTGTGTGTGTGGTGTCTTTAGAGCCGTTTGTGCTTGATTGTTGTGGGGGCGGATACACTGGACCAAGAAGCATTTCATTTCATCAAGTGATTTTTGAGTAATGTTGTTTGTTGTCTTCAGGTGAAGAGCTGCTGATTGAGCGACATGCTCATACAGGTATGGCAAACCCTGGGGACCCATGGCAGGTCATTGTCTATCCTGGTGCTACAGCTCGCCTGGAGTACCGCGTGCGCGTCCGGTGCGACGAGAACTACTACGGCATTAAGTGTAACAAGCAGTGCCGGCCTCGCGATGACTACTTTGGGCATTACCGGTGCGATCCTTCCGGAAACATCGTCTGTCTGGAAGGATGGATGGGACATGACTGTCGAACTGGTAAGACTGGTCAACTTGCTTATTCGATGAGAAACCTAGAAACGAAAATGCCTCCGATATAACGTTCCATCGGATATAACTGGCTTTAGTTGATTAGGACATAAATGTTTGAATCCAGGAAACCTGTTAAACTATGACTTTTAGCACCATGTAACGAAGCCTGCCACTCTTTGTGGTTTCACAGCCCAGTAATCTTTACTCCTCAGCCTGATGTGAGATGTTCTGTAAATGACACCTGCACAGACCTGGAGTCACACTTTCCATTAGCCGCATTAGCTCAGTTCTTGCAGGAAGTGGTGTCATTTACACCTCGTCCTATAAACAATCGTAGAGCAGGATGGCTGTTGTTCTTTGTGACTGTGGATTGGGTGGTGAAGGAGGCTGTTAAAAACTAAATCACAATGCTGTCTTAAGCAACAAGGGTATAAGGAGGTAGGCAGGGTTGTGGGGTGTTATGGGCTTTATTTTTTTATGCAGGGCCATAAATGTGTCATGTGCTCAAGTTAAGGGAACGCCATGAATTCTCACATCTTTTCATGTCAATAATGGGTCAATGTAAACAAACAAGGCTGACAATTATCTTTTTTGTGCCTTTTTTTTTTTTTTTTTTTTCTTTTCTTTTCCCTCTTTCCCCCCTAAAAATATTTCTCTCTCATGGTCTCTAACTCTCTCTTTCTTTCTGTGCCTTTATTTCTCTGCAGCGATCTGTAAGCAGGGCTGTAATCTGATTCACGGAGGCTGCTCAGTGCCTGGGGAATGCACGTAAGTGGCAGAGTGTGGTTTCATGCTCGCTTAGCCCAGCTGATCTGGCTGCTTAAGTTCAGCAGGCCATATGCGTGCATGCTGATAAGGGCTTTTGACCTGTTTACTTTACCATTAATTAATCAGTGCACCGGAGCCAGTATTTGTGCAAGCTGTTTTTTTCCATGTTTGTTTGTGCCACTCACTAAAGTAGAGCACACTGAATAAGATATCGGTAATTGGAGGAGATTCTTGGGGAGAATGTGAAATTTTTTTTAAAACCTTCACTCTAAACATTATAGGATTCTGTATTAATTAATATATAGACCAGGGGTGCCCAATACGTCGATCGTTTATAAGGGTAGTGTGGGTAGATCGCATGACATTAAAAATATTTATATTTATTAATGCATTTTTATAGTAGGTATATTGTAGCGCATGCTGAAAAAGTGTGTGCACCCCTGATATAAACCAAACTGATTTGGTGCAGGATTGTATATTCCTAGAACCTAATTGCATGGTTTGAAAGCAAAATGTGCAATAGTTCCAAAATGTAGTTAGAATTGTATGGCAAAATCCTAATATTTAAATAAATGGATTATGTTTATATAATAGATTTGGCAGCCAGATGTTTGGGAACCACTTGATTTTGTGGGATTTAAAGATTTAGTATTTGAATTCATCATTGTGATATTTATTTATATGCAATGTCTAATCTGTTTGACAAGCATGCCTACATTTTTCAAATACTTGTCAGTTCACACAAAATACATTGGGTCATTTTTATCTTTTATTATTAAAATAGTTTAAAAATTCAAGTGTGATATCCAAGCATCGTACTGCATGTGTGTGGATGTATGTATTTTTATTTCCCTGTTCTGTTCATTTAATCAATTCATTTAAATTCAAACCTGATCGTCTCCTAAAGTAGTTTGTATATAATGAAATTAGTTGGTAGTCTGTGCTTGGAACAGAGGAATGAGTGATGCTTCCTCTGCTGGATCTTGCTGTGGAATCCTCTGACGTCACCATCCCCACTGTGTCTTCCTGTCCTTCGTTTGGCTAGCCATGCTTCCTGAAATCACAGGACGAGCCTGAAACCTCCTTCAAACCCCATTCAGTCTCCCTGAAACAGGCTGCCATGCACAGCTCATCTGTGTGATTTTCTGCTGCACGCTGCTGAGTGTGGAGGCTTGTAGATACACGGGTGGACCTGTCACAGTGTCATGGGAATGTATACTGGGGCAATAATGGCTGGGTGTTAAATATTTTTTGACATTTAACACCAAGGCCTTAACCATTGGGAAGCTATTGCTGCAGTGCCATATTTGGGGTGACCCCATGCCCCTAGGTTCCCCCTGACTGGTGTGTAGATCAGGAGAACAGAGTGCCTTGAGCACTGAACATCCTCAAGAGATTGTTATGTGTCATCTCAGTTGACTTAGTTTATCGACTAGGAGGCAGGTTTATTGACCGTGTTCGCTACCAACCGCAAGGAGGATGTTGGGAGGATGTTGGGAGGATGGTGGAGCCCCCACACCCTGCAGGATGCAGTGATTTGTTTCCCTGCTGTCACCAGTCCAGTTTGTCAGAGAAGGAAGGAGTGGAGGGAGTGGCCCATTTTGATGTTGCAGTCGACATTTAATCTTTTGAAATTAAATAGAAACGATGTTATCTAAAGACAGAAGCTGGGTTTTGTTTTTGTTCCCACCCCACCATGGAATAAAGTCAAAAAATGACAGAGGAATTTGTAGGCCTTCCGGCTGCAACACATAAGGCTGCAAGTATCAACGTATGGGTTTTAAAGGCTTGTTCCTAACGGTTGTAGACTTGTCTTAGCACATTATACTTTATTTGCCAAGTCGTTTCTCTTTAGAGTGAACAAGCTTACGTTTGCCAGTGCTTGGCAACACACTGAATGCCTCAAAGCTGACACGGGTTTTAGTTTCACTCAATATGTTTGCTGGACAGCCTATATAGTCTTTAATGTTCTGGTAGTAAAGTCGTTTCTGGAACAAATGTACTGTAGGGCAGAATATAGGCCAAGGTTTTTTTTTTTTCTTTTTTCTTTTTTCTCCTGCATAAGCGTTGCATATCAATTATTCAAGTTGGGACCCAATTTGTGTTGATACACCCAACACAGCTTCTTGAATGTCTACCAATTATACCAATTAAAATCAAATGGAACAATAATGACGCACCAATGGATAAGAATGGGTTTGCAAATCTACCCCAAAGACAGGAAGATCTAAAGAAAAAACTGTTGTTTTGTTGCATTGTTATACTTTTTGTGTTTTGTGCTTTTCTTTTGTGGTTTTTTTATTTATTTTTTTTGCTTGACCCTGGGGCAAAAATGTCTCATACAAAGAACCTTTTTACCCATTGATGTGTCAATGTTTTAATGACTTCCCAAGCATGATGGGCAGACTGTCAAGATGCTGGCTTAGGTATGTTGACATAAATGGTTTGGTTGAAACGTTTCAATGAGCTACAACACATTTGTGGTAAAAATGCTCGTAGGCTTGTTTTTTGCTTCTGGGTGGACTAAAAGGAGACTGATGTTTAAGCGTAATACAAATAACTGGAAGAAGGATAATTAAATAGCAGGCTTTATGCATACTCTTCAAAATAGGATTATCGTTCTCTCACTGATTCACTCGCTGTATTCCTGTTTTAAACTAGAAACTTGTTTTTTTCCCCTGCAGTGGTATGTTTTCAAACGGAAAAAACCAAATTTAATATTTTAATGATGTGTATTTTGATATTGCATAAGGCTGCCTGAGTCACATGTCACTGTGGCTGCTGGGCACTGAGGTGCCACTACAGGAGCCATGTTTCTACAGGCAGCAACCAGTGTTTGGCCGTGTTTGTCCTATAGGACCAGCGTCTTAAAATAGCCCTCCCCAGAAATGACAAGACAGCTGAGACAGAACGAGAAGGATAGAAAACCACTGGCCTTGGAATAGCAGTGCTGCTGTAAACCAGTGATTAGCTAACTCCTCACCATTGCTCCTTCACATCCCCACTCTGGCTCTGACCAAGACACCAAGCATGTGTTTATAAGCTTGGAAGTGTTCGTAACCTTTGCCACTCAGCTCGGATTGGGTGTCTGGAGAGACCACTTTACTGTAAAGCGTTGGCAAGAAACTGCAGGCTCGTTTTGTCAACTGTCATAGAGCTGCTCTTTTGTTTTTTAGGTGTAACTATGGCTGGCAGGGTCAGTTCTGTGACGAGTGTCTGCGCTACCCAGGCTGCATGCATGGGACTTGTGACATCCCATGGCATTGTAACTGTGAGAAGAACTGGGGTGGACTGCTGTGTGACAAAGGTAAGGATAATACAATAAAGTGAAAACCTACTGTGTACAGCAAAATGTCACAATAGCCCTTAAGTGATGATGCGAGATTAAAAGTTAGTCAATTACGAGAAAACAATTTAAAATCAATTAAACAGAAATCAACAGGAGTCAAGTCACATTTTCAAGGCTTCAGGTACACACCAAATGGCATTCCAGACACTTAGCCAATTGGTTGGCTGCGGTATCAGCCTAGATCATGGTCATGTGACTGCGCACCCGGCGACGTGCCTGATATTGATGTCGTGATTGGAGTGGCGCTCGGTCATCTGATCCCATGGCCAGCGTGAGTCCTGGAAGGCGATTAGGAATGTGAGGCGGCCCTGAGGTCGTCAGTCCCTGCTCCCTGTGGCCCTCTCTTTATTTATTTACCAGGCTTTATGTGCTAGGCCTCACCGTATAAGGTACGCTGGGAGCGTGCAGACCCCATGCCAATGGTTATGCAGCTGCCTTTCCCAGAAAAAGATGTCCTCGCAATTGGCAGACAATGTCAAAAGGATCAGGAATTTATTTATTTATTTATTTTTTAAACCGGTGAAGCTGTTTGAGCTCGGCTTGATTCAGTTACTACAGTTTAAATTTATGGCCGAAAGTGTAACTTGTGTTGTGTTTTAATTCCGTGTGTAGATTTGAACTACTGCGGGACGCACCATCCCTGCGTGAACGGAGGCACGTGTATAAATTCGGAGCCGAACGAGTACAACTGTGCCTGTCCTGAGGGATACTCGGGCAAGAACTGCGAGATTGGTAAGTAAATCTATGCTCCATTGTATAACATGTATCAGATGCTGCAACTGGACAGAAGAATAAAACAGGCCAGAATGAGTTATTGCTGTTTATTATGGAACTGTTTTTGCAGCTGAGCATGCATGCGTGTCCAACCCATGTGCCAATGGTGGCACCTGCCATGAGGTTCCATCTGGCTTTGAGTGTCAGTGTCCTCCAGGGTGGGAGGGTCCCACCTGTGCTAAAGGTGAGTTTTTGTAGGTCATTATACTTGTGCATATGTAAGTCGGGTTTGAGTTGTCACATGTTGGGTTGTTCAATGATATCTTGTTGAGGACTTGTATGGACCTGGATTACAGCGACGTAATCCCGATAATTGACAGAGGCTAGATTTGCGTAATCTGATTTAAAAAAGTAGGAAAGTAACATCTTGCTCATGCGACGTCCCCCTTTATCTTGATTCTTGTTCTCTTTTGAATAATTTCCGTTTTATTTTTGTTCCTCTTTTGCATGTTCCACCTTCATGTAGATCTCCCATGCAGATCTGTTTAGCCTTTACTAACATTTTGCAGCTATGCAGATGCACCTATTTGGCTCTGGTGCTTTTGTTTGTCTTAACAATCGCATAGATCCATAATTAAAACATAGGGAGGAACATAAGGGGGAAAAAATGGTTGTTAACTGCTTTCCATTCATTGTTACATTTGGCTCCTGAACGTCCTGCAATCCCTTATTTTACCAGCATCAGAAGTTTGAGGATTGGGCATCTTATCCTCTCACTAACTAATCAGCTCAGATTTTGATTAATGGTTCTACAGTGTGAAGTCAGCACCGCGCTCTTACTCTCATTGACGCAATTTAGGGTTTTCTGTGTTGTTTGTGTCTCTGTTTCTTGGTGTGTCCACGTCTGTGTTAACACTGATTTTGCTGACCGCCACCCACCACATAATCAGAGTTTCAATGTTTTATATGGAAAGCTTCTGCTCATTTACTGTGCAGTAAAATCCTGTTCATGCAAATCCACTTGGTGCATCAAGCTCATAAATGGTTTAATGATGAACCTTGCTTTGAGAGAACTAAGAGTTGAGCTTAGTTGGCTGAGAGTTTCCAGTAGGCAATCTCGCTCATGGTTGTGAAAAGAACTTTTGTTTTGGTTTGCAGACATGGACGAGTGTGCCTCCAGTCCCTGTGCTCAGGGGGGGACTTGTATCGACCTGGATAATGGCTTCGAGTGTCTCTGTCCTCCGCAGTGGACTGGGAAGACCTGCAAGATTGGTAAGAATGATGCATGATTACTGCGTTCTATTGGAATGAATTAGAACTTGGGTTTATTTTGTCAGGGTTTGAATGTTTGTGGTTGTGCTACATATTGGGTCATACTAATGACTAATTCAGTATAAGGTGCTCCTCATAAATACAATACAATAGAAAGAGAGAGGTCATTCCATTGTCTTTCAGCAAGTAGTTTACTCCATGTTGTTAGAAGAGGGGGCAGATCAAATGCCATATTGAGCATCTCACTTGCATAGTCCAGGACATTGAGCTGCATGTCTGCATGTATTTTTTACTTTATGCATGTAAAAAGGTTAAACAGTAAACGATCAAGCTTCCTGATTGCAATGTAATGGAGTAAATATCCTTTTATGTAAAGATGTGAGACAGTAATGCTGTAGAAAACAATGATTTTGGGTGATTATTATTCTAACGATAAAGAACTTTGAGGGGATTAAAGGATTAGTCGTTATTAGACCGTTCAGAAAAATGAAAACATTTATAATTAATACAAAGAGTACCCAATTGTAGTTTTCCATTCTACATCCTACTATCTTGTGTTGGGAAACATGGCTGATGATGCATGTGTGAGTGATGTGGACTGACTTGGTAAATGTAATTGTGTTCGAGCATTGCAGCTGCATGCACTGTGGATGACTAGCAATATCTGCTACAGGAGAGTAATCGCTGCGGCTTTATGAGAAACCGAACGTAACTCGATGCCAGCGAGTGGAGAAAGGATAGGAGTGTGTACAGTGCACACAGAACAGACGTAGTGAGAACAGTTTGTCATCCTTTCCTACATGCGCTGCTTTTGTACCCCTCATGCTCTCATCATAGGAAGTGTAGAATGCAAAAGAGGAAGCAGAGGATGACCTGTAAACAAGTGCGGAAAAGGGAACCGGAGCCTGAGAGCTCAGCTTACTGGTCGAACCATAGCCTTGGCTCGCGTTTCGTGGCCCCGCTGAAGCTCAGAGTCAGGTTTCCCAAAAAACAGGTGCCTTGCCAGGGGCCCCTGCTCAATATTTAATCAACCTAATATGCTTGGGCTCTTTTACAGAAGGGTCTGAGAGGGTCACGATCCATTTTTATTTCTCTGGTCAAATTGAATGAATCTTTTGTGTGGAAATTGATTGTCTTGTTATTGAGTAAAAGGTAAACCCTGATACAAAGTGCAATAGGCATTGTTTTGCGAATTGGTACATGGTGAAAACACGCTTGTGCTTGATGGTGGTGGTTATAAGCAAGAGATCTTGTGGGTTTTTCCTCTCACTTTCCTGGACTTCTTTTTTTTTTTTTTTTTTTTTTTTCCTCAATAATTTTTTTTCTTCATTCTTCCTTTTTTCTCTCCTTAATCCACAGACGTGAATGAGTGTATGGGGAAGCCTTGCAAAAATGCTTACTCTTGCAAAAATTTGATTGGTGGATATCACTGTGACTGCTTTCAAGGATGGGCTGGACAGAACTGTGACATCAGTCAGTATCTTCTCATGTTCTCCTCTGCTCCCTGTGCCACAGCTCTCTTTCCACACTCTTTAGCGTTGAGACCGTTCTTCTTCTTCTTTTGTCTCTCTATCTCTGATATCCGAGCACGCATTCACACACACGGGTGACCCGTTCTGCAGCCAGGGTTTCCTCTCTAGGCACTCGATACTCTGGAGAGATATGTACACCACATATGGTGTCATAGGCTTCAACTCCTGTTGCATGCTGGGTCCTTGCTTTCTGCTTAGTGGTCTGTTAACTTGTGCTGATTCAACTAGTGTTTGGCCTACTAATGCAAACTTTTCGTCATCTTAACTGCATGCTGTTAAATATTAACCACCCGGACCCTGGTTTGTTTTCACTTTGTTTACTGTTTGGTTTGCTCTTTTCCACATAGATGTAAATGGCTGCCATGGACAATGCCAGAACGGTGCGACCTGCAAGGTAGAACCTTCTCACTTGCCATTATTTTTTAATTAAAGCAAAAAAATGTCGTTTGCTGATATTTCATTTCCATCTCATTATTTGCAATGAACGATAATTATTATTTATTGTATTTGTATTTTTTTTTAAAGGAAGGGGCACTGGGTGGATACCACTGTCAGTGTCCACCAGGCTTTACAGGCACCCACTGTGAGATCCAAAGGAACAAATGTGACAGCAACCCCTGTCAGAATGGTGGACGCTGTCACGTGGTGCTGGACAGCTTCGTATGCGAATGCATGCCTGACTACGCTGGGATGCTGTGCGAGGTGACTGTCATGAGTGGGTGTTTGAATTGGGAATTGGATGCAACCTGTCTGATTGTCTAATATAACATAAGAGAAATGTTTTTACATGGATTTTTAGCTGAAGTTGAGCTTTTGCTACAGCACAGCAAGCCAGATTTGACCATGTCATGATCAGAGACTGTTACCCGGTGGTCAATTGTTATTAAACTGAATTGAAAGTGGACACTCCTAGAAAAATAAACTGGGTGGCTTCCCATTAGTATGTATTTGTTCAAAGCCTTAATGGAGGTTTGATCAGTGGTGCTCTTCGAGCAAAGGTGAAAGTGGGATATTCCTGCCATCTGTCTTGTTAATGGTGGCCCAGTCTGGGGCCTGTTGCCACCCAGCGGAGAGTTTGAAGTGGATCTCTGTGGAGGTGCTAGAAGCTGGTCCGGAGCCAGTCTTGGCTTACTGTACAGGCTAAAAATAAAGAACGTAGTGAATGAGGCAACTCTTTTTTTGGGGCTGACTGGCTGGCTGCCCACGCACAGCCCAGGAATGAGAAGGCCTTGATTTTTTTTTTTTTATGTTCAATTCGTGCTCGCCGTTCCTTTACGCTCCTGTTCGCCTGCGACGGGCTCCTCGTTCATAGATGGCATGTGGGATGAACAGGTCAAATGTTTGATCTGTGATGCCCATTTACATGAACATCTGCACTCAAGCCTGTTTTTAGAGCTTGAGACAGTGTCGTGCAACAGCCACGCCCTAAAGCGATACCCTGTGGAATAACTGCCAGCTTACATTCTACATTTAATATTGAGTGTTGGGTGACTGAAGATCCAGCTAAAATAGATGCCAAATTCCATGTACTGGAGCAGCTTTGTATGGACTTTTTTTTTTCTGAAGCTGTCTGCATTTCTGTCATCAGCTTTTGCATGGATAAGTGCTGTTAACAGGCTTTAGCCTCCCACTGTATAAACTGAACATCCCTAATAAAATAAATAAATTCGACGGAGCAGAGGGGTGGCCACAGACAGCACAATTCAGACATGCAGCAGGGGAAGAATGACCAGGCCGCAGCCCAACAAAACGCCTTACATGGCAACTGGCAGGATCGGTCCCACTAAGTGTCTTGTTTGAATTTACTCCAAGTTCATCCCTCTTGAAGATGTTTTGTCTATAATGGAAACTGGAAATATAGTCCTGACGAAGTGTGGAGCTAGTGGCTTGCACAAGAAGAGTTGATTTCTGTCCAAAGTATTCTCTGCCCTGAATTCTGAAATATCGTGCAAATGTTGGGACCTAACCCTAGCCCCACTCTGTCCAATGTTATTTATGTGGCCTAGAGGTCAAAGCTAATGAGTAAAGAAGGACAAATAAGTACAGCTTTATAGTTTGTTTTGCTCAGTCTCCAGTGTGAAGGTGACATCACATTCATCTTAATCTGTAAGATGCTGGCAGGCTTCCACAGTTTACGCCGCTCTGTTTATCACTATCATTTAAGAGGATTTGTGGCTTTAGGAGCAAAGACCCTAAATAAGGCCTTGCTCACCTTATCTGGTCCGCTGTGCTGTTTGTTCATTCATTCTCCATTTTGCTTATTCTTTTGCCTTTTATTTTGCCTGTATGTGTAGGTGCAAAGCCGGAACACAAATCTTTGTGAGCACAATCCGTGTAAGAATGATGCAACCTGCCATAGTATGCTGGGAGATTTTTATTGTGCATGCACTGAAGATTACGAGGGGAAGACATGTGCAGATCGCAAGGACCACTGCAGGACTGCCCCCTGCCAAGGTAATTGATTGGATGGATGGATGGATGGATGGATGGATGGATGGATGGGTATATCCTGATTTATGCTCTACAGTACATAGAAAAAACTGATCACAGTTCTCTCTGGCTCACAGTAATTGACAGCTGCACAATCACTGTGGCCAGCAACACCACAGCTGGAGTGAGGCGTATCTCATCCAATGTATGTGGGTCTCATGGCCACTGTGTCAGTCAGCCCAGCGGCAACTTCACCTGTACCTGTGATCCTGGCTTTACTGGCACTTATTGCCATGAAAGTGAGTCTTTCTACCATCTTGTCTCTTCTATAATTCGCTTTGTTGTACTTGACATGTTTTCTTACCCCAGCAATCCCTAATTTTCTCTTTCAGACGTCAATGACTGTGTGAGTAGCCCATGCCAGAATGGCGGAACCTGCATAGACGGTGTCAACTCTTTCCAGTGCTTTTGTCCTGATGGCTGGGAGGGCAAACTCTGCGACCTCAGTGAGTTCAACCGGCGTTATCATCATCATCACCTCCCTTCTCAACTGTCCCCTCTTGGTTCGGTCTCACATTGCTCTCCTATCTTTTAGATGTGAACGAGTGTAGCAGGAACCCATGCAAGAACGGTGGCCACTGTCAAGACCTGATCAACGACTTCTACTGTGAGTGTGCTGACGACTGGAAGGGAAAGACATGCCACTCACGTGAAAGCCAGTGCGACTCTAGTACTTGTGCTAACGGGGGCACCTGCTATGACCATGGAGACACCTTCCGCTGCGCTTGTCTGCCAGGCTGGGGTGGTCGCACCTGCAACACAGGTAAGCTTGCTGACCCTCTGACGTTTAAACATTGGAGTGAAGTATTATGTGGATTAAGATGAATTGAAAATACTCATCTGATCCTATTCTTTATGTGCTTCAGCAAAGAACAGCACGTGTGCATCAAGTCCGTGTGTCAACGGAGGAACTTGTGTGGGAGGAGGCGACACGTATACCTGCATCTGCAAGGATGGATGGGAGGGACCTACCTGTTCACAGAGTCAGTACCTAATTTCTTTTTCTTTTTTTTTGTTCTATTTCCACTTCCCATACTTTAAAATTGTTTAATGTGTTATGTTGTTTTAAAATAATATATTAAATTAATAGAAGATTCTACCTGACTGACCTTTCTTTTTTTTCTGTTTTTTCTCTGTCCTTAACAGACACCAATGACTGCAACCCTCACCCTTGGTAAGTGAGCAGCATCCCCGCCTCCACCATATTTACTCTGTTCTAATCAGGGCTGTTGGTGGTTCTGTTGTCCCTGCTGTCTGGGGTGACCCTCCCCTTCCCTGTACAACACCACCAGCTGTGAATAACCCCTCTTGCATGGCTTTCTGCCCAGTTTTACCCCCCGTTCTTGCCTTCAATTCTCTGTGAACGGATATGGAGGAGGAGGAGGCTGGACAGGCTAAAGGATGGGAAGGGGTGTTGTAAAGCCAAGGGAAGATCTCCCTTAAGCCAACACATGGGAGAGCGCAGGATGGTTTTAATGGAGCACACAATAGAACCGATGGCCCTAAAAGGGTGCCCCCAGCGGTGAGGGCTTGAGGGATTTGGGAGGAGGAGGCGGGATGACTCTTTCTCCCGTAGCCCTCGTTGCCCTCCTGCCATTCTATCCCGCTGACCCGCAAGCAAGGGATTGTAGATAGGGACGGGAAAAGGGAGGAGGGGACAGGGAGGGTAGCCCAGCATGAGGCCAGCAGGGATTAGCATCTGAAAAGTGCAGTATTGATGAATGGGATGAGGCCTTTTGTAACCTTTCCTATCTTGCTCTGTATCTTTAGTTCTCTCTCTTTCTCTGTTTCTCTTTGCTTTCTTTTATGTTGCTTCATTTCTGCCATAAAGGGCATAAATTATGTCCAATCAGTGCTGTCTTAATAAATTCCTTTGACAATTCTGCATCTACTCTTTCTGCAGCTATAATGGAGGAATCTGCGTGGACGGCGTGAACTGGTTCCGATGCAAGTGCGCCCCAGGATTCGCCGGGCCTGACTGCCGCATCAGTGAGTATCCGCAAAGAGTAAAAATGGGAACGATGAATGCCAAATTGCAGAGCATCCTGTGTACTTTGACCTCTTCGAGGAGCAAAGGTTAACCCTTGCTTACACGTAGACAGAAGAGATGAATTATTCAAGGGCTGGAAGAAATTCCTCGCCGCTGTCCAGGAGCTGTCTCTTTTGTCTCATCCGACCGTTGATGCCTCTGACAGAAAGTGGTCTCTTAAGGATTCCATTCATTTCCCTGACTTAATGTCTGGAAAGCCATCCCAGGGAGCTGTATATATGACTCACTGTGTATTCGTACATTATCAGACGTTTGAATTGCGCGTTCCATAGAAGTCAAATATATATTATATATACTTACAGTTCATATACTTTAATATACAGACAAATATGTTTTCTCAGACATTGACGAATGCCAGTCGTCTCCCTGCGCATACGGATCTACGTGTGTGGACGAGATCAATGGCTTCCGTTGCATATGTCCACTCGGCCGCTCTGGACCTCGATGCCAAGAGTGTAAGTTACTTTTCTGCACTGCCTTCAAGTATAAACCAAATCCCTGTTCTATATTGATATGAGCTATGAGGATTGTCTAATACTGATTGTCTTATATTTCAGTATAAATTGATTTCGAGATTCTCTTTTGTGTGATCCAGTCATAGGCATTGGGAAGACGTGTCATTATACTGGCCTGCAGTTTCCTCATGGCAGCCGCTGGGAGGAAGACTGCAACACCTGCCAGTGTATTAATGGCAAAGTAGAGTGTACAAAGGTAAAAGTAACCTTTTTCTCTGACTACTTTGACAAATTAATTAGTATTTTGCACGGAACAGCGCTAGACTTGCTATGTCATCATTTTATTGTGCAAACAAATGGCAATTTATTGTTTGGGATGCGAAGTGTTGGTTTTAGTGTAAGAGTGGCCTTAAATGTGTAATTATTTTAATGGATGAAATAGATATTTTCACTTAATTGTGGGATTGACCTTGAATTTGTGTAACCATTTGTAAGGTGGTGTGTGGCAGACGGCCCTGCCTACTCCCAGGAGCCCCCGGGAGGGAACATCACATGTGTCCAGCGGGTCGCGAGTGCATTGAGCATGACTTCCTCACCTGCCTCTCTCCCCCGTGCCACCACTGGGGCTTCTGCTCAAGTCCTGACATCCAGCCAACTTTTCACACCAAGTGTGAACCCAATACAGGCTACCTGGGCAACAGCTGTGCACGAATTACACTCATCTTCAATCGAGACAAGCTACCTACAGTGAGTTTGGAATTAATTAACATTAATTTAATAGCGGATGGGCAAATAGTATGCTCGGATAGTAACTACTGATGCCTCACTTAGGGTACGACAGTGGAGAATGTATGCTCGGAGCTGAGGTACCTGGCTGCTACACGGAACCTTGCCAAAGACGATGCTCTGTTGGTTCTTTGTGAACTCTCCTACTCTAACCAAGATGCAGTAGAAGTAGCCATGGTAAGTAATTTATTAATTTTTGTCTCACAGGGTGTGTGTGTGTGTGTGTGTGTGTGTGTGTGTGTGTGTGTGTGTGTGTGTGTGTGTGTGTGTGTGTGTGGACTGTGAAGATCCCTGGTTACTACATACACTTGAGTCCACTGAGTTACTTTTAAAAGCACACACTATATATCCAAATCTATTGGCATTCATATTGAGTTGTTCCCCCTTTGCTGCTTTGACTTCCTTGTCTTTTTCAGAAAGATTTTTACTAGGTCAGGGTCATTGTCTGACTGGAACATATTTGGTAGTTCTCGATTCAGTTCTCAATCAGTTCTAAACAAACTGTTTCCAGAGGTTTTTGGAAGGCCCAGTTATGAGCATTATGATCATGTGTCCACATGCAGTATAGTGTGTATTGCCTCTGCAAATTGGGTCTTTATGTTGAAAGGATTTATATTGAGCATTTCCCACAGACGCCATGTCCAGTATCCCTTTTACTTCAGTCTGCATTTTCCTGCAATACACAAAGCCTGTAATTTGACTTTGAAGAGGAAACGGAAGTAAAAACCACAGGTTCCGTCTTTGTAAATCTGTCTTTCCCCTATGAATGGGGCATGCAGTGTCAGTAGCTCAGTTTGTTTATTTAGTTTTCCAGCGATTTATCTGACCAGCTCCATTATGAGTTTTGAGATGCGTAACTGTTTGGATAATCGTGTTCATAAGCTCATTTTCATACATGTAATGCATCTGAAAGCTTTGCATCTCAGCGTCTTTTTATGAGTCATTGTGGCTTATGTGGATTGCTAAGTGCCTTTGCTCTGATATGGATTTATGTGCAATACACACATTAGAACAAGCTGACTCACAGCTTCATTGAACTGCTGAGGTATGCTGAGCTGCAGGTCTTTGCATGTTGGAGATTGAATAAAAATCAATGGGATTGAGGCATGAAATGATTGTAATCACTGCAAATACTGGCTTCCTCCTTTTCATTTGAACTCACATGCTTACACAGTCGCTGTCCAATGTGTCTCCATTTCACTTTTTTAACAAAACTCACTTTTCTGTACAGTGTATTTAGATGGCCAATACACATTCTCTTACTCTCTATTAGGATCTCCTGCAGGGTGCGTCTTTTGCTACTTCCTCCTGTCTTGCTGTCAGCCTGTCTCTGCACGCGCACACACACACACACACACACACACACACACACACACTTTTCTAACATTTCCAGTGTTGGCTCTGTTCAGTCCTTCCAGCAGGATGAGCAGCCTGACCACAGTCGGATCCAGGAGGCGGCCAGCACCATCGTCAGCACGCTGTCCAAGCGCCACAACAGCACCATCATGCTGGCTGTCATCGAGGTCAAAGTGGAGACGCAGGTCGTGCCTCAGTCTGTGGGTGAGTGTCCACCAATTCACACAGATTAAACGGTTATGACGGGGGGCGTCTGGAGAGCAGAGCCCATAAAGCCAGTGTGATTCATCCTCTTTTCTCTCACTGTAGTCGACACTGCATGGGACTAGCATGACTAAGCTGAAGTCACTGTCTGCGTGCTTTCAGGCAGTAAAGACTCCTAAAGAATCCTAAATGACAAGGCTTTCTCTAATGGAAGTTCAGTAATTTTTACGAGCCAAAAGGTTAAAAGTTGCCTCAAATCTTGAGAAGCTTTGAAGTAGAAAAAGGGTGGATTTGCTTTTGAGTCTCGTTCCTCTTAAGATCATTTTTGTTCTTGAGATCATCAAAGAATGAATTAGTTTATAAGACATTATTAAATAATTACTAATACATTAGTGATTTTCAGATGTTTTAGTAATTAGTTTTAACTAATATTTATTTATTTTTTATTTTTTTATGTTAACTTCAAATAAGTACAAGTATTTAGACTTCTGACTTTCCCAGCCATATTTGGTCATTTCAATGCCCCTGTGCACATATACCTTACTTGATGAACACGCTTGTGTCTGAATGAGCACAAATCTCTCAATCACTCACAAATCTTCTCAGAATAGTGGAGGGATTTATAAGAGCAAATATGGGACTAAATGTGGAATGTGATGCTCAAAAAGCGCATACCATAATTATGACCAAGTGTCTGCAAAATTTTAACAAAATAGTGTCTCTTCTTTACGTTACAGTATTTTTTATAAAGAATCATAAAGAAAAATGCTGCTTTCTTTGTACGCAGATTACCTAGTGCCCGTGCTGTGCGTGGTCTTCTGTGCGCTCTGGGTGTTCTGTGTGATCGTGTGCGTGTGGTGGACACGTAAGCGCCGAAAAGAGCGTGAGAGGCGTGCACCTGTGGAGGAAAGCGTCAACAACCAGTGGGAGCCACTGCGGCCGGTGACGCGGCAGCAGCACAAGGACAACCGCGATGCCGAATACGAGCGCACCAAGCTGATGGGCAACGCCGAACGGGTGTGCAAAAGCAGTGATGAAGATCAGCTGGAGGAAGAGGATGGCGAAGAAGAGGAATTAGAAATGTGCGAGGAGTGGTGTGGGACAGAGGGCGGCAAGAGGCCTATGCAGAATTACTCAAAAGCAACAGTGCAACTAAACAGCGAGCTGATCTGCACCACACACAGCAGCAATGCGCCCCTCAAAGCCCCCCACCGGACTGCCTGCAGCCTCAAAGGCAACCTCTGGAAAAACAAAAACAGCACCACTGACCAAGACCCCAAAGACCTGAATGTATAGATGCTATTGCACAGACCCGGACACAGAGAGAGGCTCTTTTTCTGACAAAGAAAACAACAGACTGTTGGGTTTAAAAGAGAGAGAGAGAGAGAAATAAAGAGATGGAGAACTTTTTTCCCACTTTTTCACCTTCTTTTTATTTAAGTGGAGATATTTTGAGTTTGAGATTTTCCCCTTGATATATTTTTTATTTCTGTACAGTTGAAGTGAATTTGTTTTCCTTTAAAAGAAAAGGGGAAGAGATGGCCACTTTTTTTTTTTTTTATGTACTGCTGAAAAAAATTGAGCAGGAAATTGAGGAAAAACTCAACTGTGTAAAGACTTTTGTTGCTGTTTACAGATGATTCTGGTTTCGTTCTGTTGTGAGTGGCCTGTATTTTGGATTGGGCGTGCCACTGAAGTGCTTTGGCCCTATAGACAGAAGTGAGAACTTCTCTGGATTTTTTTTTTCCCCCTCCCTCGTTCATCTCGCCACCTCTCTTCACTCCATGCTTGCCTTACTCAGCTCGCAGGTCGGTGCCTGCGAAGTGGCCTTGTTTTTCTCTTGTGTCTGTTGTCTTGGCTGAACACTCCTTAAGCGATAAAGGATTGCAGTATTTAGAGTTGGTAGCAAGTGCCTTCTGACAAGCCCGTTGCGTCTCTCGCTGCCGAGGTCAACCCCAATAGATCACAAAGGGAGCTTGTCTCCCGTTTTGTACCACCGAGGTATTTGATCAAAGAAAGAAAGAAATCTGTAAATATTTGTACATAGTAAAGGAGTCGCTGTGTATATTTGAATTTAGTAAATTAAGACAAGTCACACTTTTTTTATTACTATTATAATTATGATTGAAATTATTATTATTATTATTATTATTATTATTGTTATTACTTGGGTTTATATTTGTTTTGTTTTGAATTTATTTTTTTTGTTTTTTTACAATGCCATTCCTTTTATTTATGCCAGTTGACATAGGCAGGTTTTATACAAGTATACAGCATCCCACAGTCAAAACAGTAATGTAATCAAAGTTCATCTTTTTTTTTTTTTTTTTTTTTTATGTTGTTGATTTTTATTTTCACCTTGACGCAAGTAATTCTTTAAATTTAGGTGGTTATATTGTGGCGTGTGTTTTTGCTTTTGTTTAAAAAAAAAAAAATTAATAGTAATCCTCTGTGCCCCTTTCAGCATCTTCCCTTCCTTGCTGTCATAGAATTCTGGAAACCTGCAGAAATTACTGATATGTGTCGAGGCCTATGGGGCCAAATGCACCTTTGTTTTATGGTGCTGCTGGTCTCTTCTATGATGTGAAACTCTTGTTTTGCTCAATCTGGTTGCTCCTTCTTTTTTTTTTTTTTTTTTTTTTCATGAAGGGAACAAATTTTGTTGTAAAGCAGTTTGTGTTTGAGGTACCAAATCCAAAAAAAAAAAAAATGGATTACCTCAGAAGTGGCTGAATAATTTTTTTTTTCCCTCACAGTTTCATGTTGAATATTACTCTTGTCAGTGGCTTCTCACTGCCACATATAAGAGGATTCAAAATAAAAGAATTGAAATGTTATCCTGAATTAATCTGAACAACTGGTAAAATACTAGATTAAAAAGTGTGTGCATTATGGGAAGGAATCGGTCAGGGTCTAAATGATTTGAAAAACCAAAAGAACAAAAAAAATCTTTTTCTTGCTTTTTATTGCTTTGCAAATGTTTGGTTTATTTAGTCAGATTTATGTTTGTTCTTAGAAATAAATCATACTATTTATTAAAGCATTTTATATCAATATGCTCAAGAAAAACAGTGTTTTGGTATTTAGTGTGAAATTAGCATTTATTATAATTTTATTCCAAATTTCTTATGTGGAATAAGAAGGGAAAAGAAATCCTTTTAGCAGTTTTCTTTTTCATAGCTCCTCCTCAAATCATTTACCATTGCTAAGATTATAGGGTTGGGACAAAATAATGAAACTCTGGCTTGATTTTTATATCAAATCAACCTTATAAATAACCCTACTTGCCCTTGATGGAGCCAGAGGTGAGGAGCAAGACAATCAATACCGGAACTGTCTTCTTCCAGTCAGGACGGCCCTGGAGGAAACAACCAATAGCATCGGCTCTCCTGTTCTCGGCTGACTGTATGCAGGCCAATGGGATCTTCTGGTTTCTTGTGGCTTCATCCATTCTAAATGTTTCATGAAAATCTGTATGATGATGCTGAGAGTTTATGGTTTTGTCTCATGATCTGCTACTAATGGGATGCTTTTGCTGGTGGAATAATGGTGTCAGGTTTCGCATCTCTACAGGGAGGGTTCAGGCTGTGTAGGTGTTTCTAATACTGTAATTTGCTTCATTTATGGTAGTGCGTCGGGGAAAAAAAGCTGGGGGAATTAAAATACAGCACACTTAATAACTGCATTAAAGACCTGACTATGTTTTGGCACAGTTAGGAGTATATTGGGCTTGTGCTTCACATATAATAAACAGGCAGACCTTTTTTCATTTAAATGCCCTTAAAATGATCAGAAACATTTTTAATTAGTAAGACAAGCTCTCTTGCAAAAAAAAATTATATATATATTATACACATATACACACACATTAATGAACTGTTTCATGCATGCAAAATAAATATTTTAGAAAGCTTTGTTTATTCGCTCATCCTCAGGAACTCATTTATACCATGTCCTGTTTCCCTGGGGTATAAATATAAGGTTGCACACATTTGGAAAATCCCACTCATCAATTACTGGGGGAAAACAACAAAGAACTTTCAGCACATCAGCGATTGATTGGTTGTTGCTAATTGAAGGTAATGTTTTTTTTGTTTGTTTGTTTGTTTTTTACGAATTAGCAGTTCAAAATATTGCAGCATTTATTGGTGACAAAAACATGTCTAAAGTGGTTGGAAATTTGCAATGAACCTCTCTGAGCACACATAATTAAAATGAGAGATTAAAGATGAATTGATTGCTGTGGTTGTTTTACAGGTTTTACTGTAATAGCAATGAGAGAGGCATCTTCTATAAAATGCAACATCAGAAACCCAGCAAGCATCATTAGAACTAAATTAGAACTGGGAGGTGGTAGCTAAGTGGATGGACTTGAACTAATGACCTTCAGAGATAAAGTCCCACCCACACCCAGCTGCCACTCCTGGGCTCCCGAGAAAGCTCCTTAGCCCCATAGCTGCTTAGTTGTATGAATGAGATAAATGTAAATTTGATTAAATGCTCTGGATTTGCCAAATGCCATAAATATAAATATAGAGCTGCAATTGGTGGTGTCCTGTGGTCAGATAAAAAAATCACACCAACGAACAAGGCCCTAAAACACCCACTGTACAATTTGGAGATGGATTATCTATACTTTTTGGACTATGTTGTGGCTGGTGGTTCAGGGAACAGCTTAGTACTTCAGCCTTGGATATTTCAGCCTAAATCCTGGCTCACCAGTTTTAATAAGATCAGAACATACTTTAAAATCACAAAATCTTAGCTTACCATTGTCTCTGGATTTGATCCCTCTTGAAAGTCTGCAAATCGCAAATGTAGTGCATTTCTCTGTTGGGTATTACCAGTACAGACTGTTCTTAGAAAAAAACCCTTAAACAAACCTTTTTTTTATTTTTTGTCATTGTTATGGCATATATATATATATATATATATATATATATATATATATATATATATATATATATATATATATATATACTTTTAATATACAGTATAAGTTTCTGTTAGTTGTCATGAAGGGTGCCAATAATTCTGCAGGGTTCGGTTGAAACTGACATCATCGCCATTGTTCACCTCGGCACTACTCATCCCAGACATGACACATCATCTGGGAAATGCCACACAGAAGTCAAGGTTTTCCGCTCTGCCTCTAATCAAAACGACTCATTTACTCGGTTCTGATTTTTGCCCACTATCACATGTGGTGAGAGGCATAAAGCTGCTCTATATCTCGCTGTGTGAGACTGCAGCATGTGGTTGAAAGCTGACACCGGATTCCTGGAGCGTCTCTCGGCAGTCAAGGACGTCTGACCCTCACACATTTATAAACACAGTGTGTGTCTATGATGACCTGAAATGCCAGGTACGCCCATCTCAAACAGCCGCCCGTCTGCTGTCAGAGCCTTCAGATGCTACGGCCACTCCTCCTTCGCAAGCTCCCTCCTTCCTTTATTTTCTGTTTCAAAGGCCCAAAATTGGTTATTTGACTGATTATAGTCCGTTATGCCTTTAAAGTTCCAAGCACACTGGCAAGTTGGTGCAAGAAAGAGGCTGTCAGAAGTACAGGGATGAGAGTTTGCTGGAGAGTCAAATCCATTTAGGTTGACTCAGGCTTTGGCAAAGCTTTGATGCAACACAGATACTAAACCTGATGGCTGATCAAACAGCCACACTTCTCCCATTTATTATCTGCTATATAAAAATCTGACTCTACAGCACATTTCTGCTTCTCTAACAGCTAGAACATAACATGAACATAGGTGAGTCCCTTGAAACTTGTCTTGGTTCAACTTCAGCTTCTTAACACAGACTGCATTTTTTTTTACCTAAATAAACATTTCTGTCAGATGCAAATTAGAAAATTGTGTCACTTTATACATTTCATCTGTTGGTTAGTCATTTGTGTATTTATGAATATTAACTCACAAATTTGTTTCATTTATTAGAATTTATTTTGTTTGAAATTTGAATTGAATTTGTAGTACTTTTTGTTACATTGACAAGCAAAAAAAAATTCTTTTATTGAGACTTTTTGCAAATATCGAAGGTCTCTTTTATTCTCATCCAGCCATTGCCTGTATGCTAACATCAATATAATTGGCCTAGGCACATTTAGTTCCTACATTCCAGTTTAAAACCATCCAATGTTCATCAGTGTGGAATTTCTTTTTCTTATCAAGAATTGTGCCAGTATGTTTGCTGTGACCTTGTGCTGCAAAATGGAGTTAGGGCTATAGCCGTCTGTCTGTCTGAATATGCATAAACCACCTTGAGGATGACTGCCCCTGGCCCTTCATCAATAAAGTCTTTCAAGTTCATGGAGAAAGTAATGACATATTAAATACGCCATCTCCTTTGTTTTCCTAAGAGGCATGAACTCCATTTGATCTATAAAATCATGTGAGGTTAGTTTTGCTAATTAAATTGCTGTCCTTGCTTAAGATTACCATATACATTGCTAATGCCAGGTAAGATTCCTTTAGCATTAAATGATCAGCTACACAACAAGACAAAGTTAACGGTAAATATGTATTCACAGGATATTTCACTGACTACTGAGTCATGAGAACCTATGTAGCATTTGTCGTACAATAAGCATGACTAGCTCATGAGCAGGAAAGCAAACTGTTGATATCATTAGTCACCAGCCAACATTGTTTAATTTCAAACATTATTTCATGGTTAAAACAGATTAGGCATATCATTAAATTCAAGTAAATACTTTCACCCGAGTATGTTTAAGAATATTTTAAGCAAAATAATAGCTTGACGTACATTTTGTTAATAAGGAACAGTACAATTTACAAGATTGGAGAGAAATAAAAAGAGTTCAGACAAATTGAACAAGAAAAAAAACAGTGTGTGGTTTGTCTGAACATTGGTCTCTTGAGTAACGCTGAATATTTTAGACATCAAAATGTATTTTTAAAAATGTATAGCTCCCAGCTCATCATATTGCATTGCAAGATTTGTTCCAGTACATAAATGCTTATACTAACTGCATACATTTTTAGCTGCATCTGTGTAAACCTGTAGGATCTGTTAAACAAGCCCACCCCACCCTAATTCCTGCCTCCCCACTTTATCATGGATTTGTAAAATCACATCACACACTCTTATTATCTGTGTGCAAGCTAATAGATTGCTCTCTCAATGAGCTGTAGTTCTAGACATTTACGGTTCAAAATTCATGCAGATATTTGAACCCGGGTTTTTGGACTCGTGTTACATCCACATTTACGCTGCAGTGATTTTGTAACTTGTGGTGTGATCTGTGACCTGTAAGGCCAGTTATTATAAAAAACTTCCTGTCTAAAAATGTGTGTAGCCTGTGGAATGAACAGGGCTGGCACTGGAGAATAGATAGCCCAAAGGGTTAGAGAGCAGAATGCTCAAACTGACAGATATATGGGCTTCCCTAAACTCACAGAGGATACTAGTTAGGCTATAGGTGTTTGAAGAGAAAAGATGAAATTGAAATAAAGATCAATTATGGAGTTCATAAGGTTTAATTAATTTTATTGCACTGCTAAATCAGACAGTTTGATGAATGGAGGAGCATTCAGAATACAAGACTAATATAAATTCAACTCTTTTTGGTGGCTTTATCTTAAAAAGTGTTTCCATGGTTTTCTTGAAAATGTACTTGTAAAACCAAAAAAAAGGGAAAAAATGCTGATGATTATGTCGTTAAAAAAACACCAGGGACTAATTAAACTTTAAATGATTTTTTTTTTTATTATGATTTTATTTGGGAAATAATTGTATTTTGTTTCACGATCGTTCTACTTTTGCGGAAAGCTCCCGCATATGACAAACCGAAGGAATGTAAAATGACACTGCTGATCACTCAGCTGCCAGGCTTCATATTACACAAACACAATATATTACATTGGTGAACCAGTTACTCATATGTCAACCATTTATGCTGGAGATGTTTACGTTAACAGAAGCTGCATAATCTTGTGTGATTTATAAAGCTGTATACCCCACATGTATAATGGTATTAACTTCTGAAAGGCAATACAGTCCATATAATACAGTTTGCCCATGCTGCATTAATAAATTATTCAGTTGCACTATTAAAGAAAACTCACACAGACAGCATACAATTTGGGCATAAATTGTTAAAACATCCCTCGAGTCAAAAAATGTTTACTCATAAGTTGCCCTAAAAAGTCTGCTCTGAGCTGGGGCTGTCAGGACTTAACAAACTGGCAAACATCTGCTGGGGTGATTGCCCACAAGGGTGGTCACTGACAATGTGTTTGGATACCCCTTTTGGCTTTTAACCTCTCCCCATGTATTACGATCCATCATAGTATTGGATGTTTGTCTACGTAAACCAACTGCTGTGCTGGCTGCAGTAAGATCAAGCTTGATGCCGTGTAGCATAGACACAGCATTTGAAAATTTCACAGTTTCATTTCCAACGGTTTGCATCATTATATCTTGATGTGAAATTGTATAACAAATATTGTAATATGATACCAAAAATATCATTAAAATTTGTCTCCTGACTAGAAAAAAGTTTTTTTCATCTTATCTGCAAGCAATTAAAAAAAAAATGTAATTAGTGTTTCTATAGTTATTACCTATTATCTTCACTATAATATGAGCCAGAGCAGATGAACTCCACCTAGGGGCCTCTGCTCCAGAGATTAGGCATGGATTATGCAGCTGAGCCTCATGGGTTTAGGTTTTTGGCAGCCTAATAAAGGTCATGAGCCCCATATGATTGTCACCTCCAAATAAAAGTTCAGTAAGTGATGTTTTTACACTGTATATAATCCCTTTTTTTCTAAAAGAAAGAAAAAGAAAACACACCCATAGATTAAGGATTTCTTTACTGAAACCCCCAACATGAAAAAAGCCAATTGTGTGGCCAGTTTGATTAGAAGCAGAATGTTGGTTTGAAGAATTTACAATCTGTAGCCAACAGTTCCAAGAACCTGCAGAGATGTTATTGTTCCAGCTGAAGAGATAAACAAAAAAAAAAGAATGAAGAACAGACAGGCCAGTGTTAAAGGCCTTGTCCACTCGCCCACCATACTGAGCTGTTGTCTTTGGTCTGCTTTGCTTCCTCCTCATCAGGCCAGATCTATCCATTTTATGACCAGCTGAAATTCAGATCTCATGCTTTTCTTAAAATCCAAATGGAACGATTGGGGACCACTGTCTTGGTATATGGAAATAGTCCAACAGACATCAAAGAGAGGAGTTTCCAAAATATACAGTGTGTGTCAGAGTCAGCTCTCAAATATCCACAGGTTCTCTTTTTCCCTGGACATCAAAAAGAACTTGAAAGAGATTTGGCGATCCTGATGTAACTTATTCAGTAACCATTCCAGTTTCTTTACTTTTTTTTTTTAATAATTCAATGCATTTTAACAACCATGTGTGAGCCTTGTTCTGTTGCTCTTGTCTGATTTTTTTAATCCGAGCTTGGCAAGGTCATACTGACAGCTTAGACAATTGATGTCATTCTACATCAGTAGATTCTTTGTACAAGGTTTGTTGCACAAGACATTTTAGGTCAAATACATCATATTTCTTCAAATTTGCATTTGATTTCAATTTATTTATGAGCAGATACACTGACCTATTTGATTCTTAGCACACACTAAAGACCCTTTGACATTTTCAAGCATGCACAACTGCACAACACACACACTAGCCCTAAAAATAGGAATGTTCCCTGTTTCTGTTATATGTCTGTAAGAGTCCACAATTAACTTCCCGATGATGAGCTATTGGTAATCTAATCTCTCTCTGCGGTCAAAACATATTTGCTTTGAATAGACCTTACGGTTTTGTCAGCCAGTGCAGCAATGCCCATACCTGTTTTTGAGGTATGAGGAAAATGTGCTGGTACAATAAATATCTATATAAATACCTGTGCTGGTACAATAATATCTGATAGCAGAATGCATCTCAAGCACAAATGCAATATTCATAAAGCTATTGCATAATGCAGACTGAGTCATGTATTTTTTTTTAAAAGTGAATTCTGTGGAATAATTATACATTTCAAGTAGAAGCAAACTCATTTTCTAGCAAATGTATAAAGCTACAAATGAAATTAGCGACGAAAATCCTGCCTACATTTGACATCTCTATTTCCTTCTTGTTTTTTTATCAGTATTCAGGAATCTAAATAGGGCTTAAAACAAATAACTTTGTAACAACACATTCCTGTATCAGTTTAGACATGTTTTTCAGTCATACTCTGCTCTTGTAAACTAAATCTTCCAAAAAGCAGAGTATAAAAAATTGGGTGTGATAAATTACATTCTTTGATAATATGATATTTTGCGATCCAAGTAATCTTCTATTATTAATGGGTTTTTTTTATTAGTCCTCTGTGAGCCATGATGGATCCCATTATGCATTTCAAAATGCAAGTAACTAGTTTGCTAATAATACAGAATTGTACATAATACAGATGTCACATCTTAAATGATCTTCAGCTATCCAAATAACGCTTAAAGAATCCATTTTTTTCTGAGAATGTACTGTCTATCAATCTGCAGTTCTGGTCATAAGGCTATTTTTCATTCCTCTTACACCCTTTTTTTTCTGTTGAGAGAGTGAAAAGACTTCACAGGGAACTTTATCAGTGTGAGTTGAATTAAGATGAAGGAGTTGTTTGCATGCCAAAGTAAGGTTGGGCTTCAGTATCTCTGGACTTCTGAGCTGAGTCCAACAGATGTTTCATTTTCACAGACCTATTTCTACAAAAGGTTGAGGAGTGGTGTCTCTCTAAGGGAAGACGATTTTCTACATTTTGTAGAAGTAACCTTAATCTGCCAAAGGTTACATGCTACTCTAGTGCTGACTGTGATGAGCTAATGGCTTTTCTAATCGATGTCCAGATGGGACCTGAGGAAGTTCTAATGCAACTGGGTTTTTGGCAGCATGGTTAGTCTTGCTCTCAAAAGATATGTTGGCACAAACAGGTGGGGTTGGCAGGTTCTTGTGTAAATGTTGGCTGGTCCCCTGACTTGCTGCCAGAGGTGCAGCCCTTTGATCTGGAGGATTTGCCTCCAGATGTGGCCGTTGCTGCTGTCTAAATGCTATCTTTGGTTAAACTGAAGGTGTGCGTTCCTTTCTGGCACAAGATCAACTCCCTGAATCGGCATCACTTCAGCTGTCTCACATGCTTTAGATTTCTCTCACATCTGAAACATCTTTTAGTACTTTACCTGATTTGAAAACTGGTAGGCTTTCCAGTTATTAATTCCAACTGAGGAAGTGTCATCATCTTACTTTCAGAAACACTGTCCAGCTGGGCCAGTAAACCGTGCATGACTACATAGGCCAAGGGTGAGTGTTACATTTTTAGAGAGACCACAGCAAGATAGCAGCTTAAACCAGAACCATGTGTTGGCAATGATTATGCAAAATAGGTAGTGGGGAAATGAGGACTGTTAAAACACTTTCATGTCATCTCCATAAAATGCCACTAGTTTTGCCACATACCATGTTATAAGAAATGGTCTTTTCATCTCAGAGACAATTCACTGAAGCTGCTAGAGAATGTACAGTATTGACCACAAAGACACCTTTTTATTCCTGTTCCTGTTCATGTAAATTGAGCTTATATTCACTGTAAAGAATATCTGTAAGGCTTACAATCCCTGCCTAATAGTGTCTGAGCCAGAGAAACACTTTGTTCAGCACATCATACATCATACATCATAGCAACAACTTGAAAACCTTTACAGTTAAATAGATATAAAGTGATAATGAGAAAGGTAAGGGAGACAAAAAAGTGAGATGGCGGACTGCCAAGGCACGTTACACTACTTATTACATAAAGTTTGGTAGTGTAGCACTACATTAATCAGGGATATGTGGAGTAGGCTGACTGTTAAATAATAACATTAAATCCACAAGCACTTTGGCTGACAAGACGGTCAAGGAAATGTCTGCATCACTATGAGTTTCATTATTCTTTCCCTGAGACTCAACGTCTTAATTAGAAGAAGGCAATTTGTTAGTGCTTTCCCTCAGGAAAGTGTGGTATGGGATGATACATTATATATTTGTTTATTGTACATCACATGGTACCTAAAGAGATTCCTGAAAGCCAATAGTTTGCAAACTCTAGGGGAGTAGTGTACGATGTGTATTCTCAATACTGCATGATATGCTTCACTTTAATAATACTTTTTTACCATAATTAAATAATTGTACATAGAATAATAAAGACTATAGCAATTGTACATTGTTAAGGCATAAGATTATGACCACCTGCCTATTATTGTGTTGGTCCCCGTTTTGCTGCTAAAACAGTTCTGACCCATCAAACATTAACAGCATTAAATTCTTCAGCAATATGAGCTACTGAAGCTTGTCTGTTGAACCGACCACACGGACCAGCCTTCACTCCCTATGTGCATCAATGTGCCTCGGCCCCCCATGGCCCTGTCGCCAGTTTACCACTGTTCCTTCCGTGGACCACCTTTAATAGATACTGACCACTGTAGACCGGAACTACAGCCCACAAGAACTGCAGTTTTGGAGATGCTCTGACCCAGTCATCTAGACACCGCAATTTGGCCCTTGTCAAACTCTCTCAAATTCTTACGCTTGCCCATTTTTCCTGCTTCTAACAAATCAACTTTGAGGACAAAATGTTTACTTGCTACCTAATATATCCCACCCACTAACAGGTGCCATGATGAAGAGATAATCAGTGTTATTCACTTCACTGTTCATAAACATAATGTAATAATGTCATAATGTCATAATATTTGAATGTTATGCCTCTGTGTATTTGTATGCTGTCACCGGATTCACTGGGGTTTGTTGATAATAGAGTGTGTCCATTTTATGTCCCAGGGTACCTTTATCCTTGCATTACCTTTAGCTAAACCTTTTAATCATGCTTACATAGCTAGTCCTGTTGGAATCCCTGCTTGCACACCAAGCACAATGTACATCCACTTAAACCACTACAGGATAAAAGCATACCTAGACCTATTTTCTCCCTCCCTCTCTCTTTAAAGTTTTTAGCCTAAATTAGCCTTTTATCTGCTGTGAGGTTGCTGTGGATAGTAGTAAATTAACGCCCTAAGATGAGTGCTAATGGTCTCATTTGGCTAGGCTACTGATGGCACTAGAATCTACCCTCTGGTCACATTCATTATACAATGGAAAAACTCATCTGAATATGATAAACTCTAAAAACTAACCTAATGATGCAGAAAAATTAAGCACCACTGCAATATACCCACTAAATTGATGAACTTTGAACCTTTGCAAACCTGCATGCAGAGAAGTGACAAATATAAGAGGATGTATAAATCACATTTCGAGACATAATTAGATGTAAAAGCAAACCTGTGATTATGAGCCCCTCGAAACAAGCCCAAAATTGTTCCAGGTCAGATTTTATTATTCGAGCAAAGTGTAAAAATGCCCAAAGTTACTATGTAGGTAACTTGGCAATTAAAAGAAACAGGCCCACATTCAATGAGCTAATGTTGGTGACCCAAAGGGGGGCAATGTGTACAATCCCATTTTCATAAAAAGGGAAAAATGTAAAATGCAACTAAAAACAGAATGCAATTATTTGCTACTATAATAAAACCATATTTGACTCATATTAGAACATAGAGGACAGATCAAAATGTTATTCTAGGGAAATGTACAATTTTAAGTATATAATTTAATTTTGAATTTGATGTCTGCAACACATCCCAAAACAGTTGGGATAGGGGCAACACTAGGCCAGAAAAGTAAAACAAAAAAAAAAAAAACAGCTGGAGGAACATTTTGCAACTAATTAGATTAATTGGAAAAAATCAGTAATATGATATAATGAATAAAATATATATCAATAAAAAAGAGTATTTTAGAGAGGCAGAGTCTCTCAGATGGACAGAGGTTCACCAATCTGCAAAAAAAAAAAAAAACTGCACTACAAAATGTGGAACAATTAAAAAAACTGTTCCTCAACATAAAATTGCAAAGTCTTTCAACATATCATCATCTACGGTACATATTATCACCAAAGATTAAGAGAATCTGATGAGACAAGGGCAAAAATTACTATTGGATGCTCGTGATATTCAGGTGGCACTGCATTAAAAACAGGAAAGATTCTGTAATGGAAATCACTGCATGAGCTCAGGAACAGCTCCAGAAATAGTTTTCATTAAACACGGTTTGCTGTGTCACCTACAAATTTAGGTTAAAACGCTTCTCTGATGGTATGGGAGTGCATTAGTGACTCATTAGCACAGCTTGTTCATCTGAAAAGGCACTGTCAATAATGACAGGTATATACAGGTTCTAAAGCAACATTTGCTTTCATCCAGATGATGTCTTTTTTAGAACTTAAATTTCAGCTAAACCAGGCTTAATGGTATATGTCATCTATTTCAAGAGTTAGACAGAGTCTGCCTGCCTGCCTGCCTGTCTGCAGTCCAGACCTGTCACCAATTAAAAACATTTGCAACATCGTGAAAACAAAAATATGATAAAGAAGACCTAGGACTGTTGAGCACCTAGAATCCTCTAACAGGCACGAATAGGACAACATTTTGCTCCCAAAACTCCAGCAACTGGTCACCTTATTTCTCAGCCATATACAGACTGTTACATGGCCCTGTCACAACTTTTAAAAAAATATGCTGTTGGCATCAAATTTAAAGCCTTTTCTTTGACCTTATCTTTTACTTAAAACAGCACATTTCCTTAGTTTTTTATGTACTATTGTAAATATATGAGTTTTTAAGATTTGCAAATCATTGCATTCTTTTTTAATTTACTTTTTACACAGTTTCCCAATATTTTTTGAATTTGGGGTATAATATTATGCATTACATTTTTGCATTACATTTTGTCATTATTGTATAATTGTATTTAAATATCATATCATATAGTATAATATATGGTTAACATATTTTTTTTTTAATTTATAAACTTTGTTAATCCCTCTTTTACCACTTAATGGAGTCCTTGAAATAATGGCAAAATGATGGGAAACAGATTTGTAACCATGGCACACTGAACGATCGGCTGGTCAAAAGATTCACAGCACATCAGGAGACCTGTACCATTGATTATTGCTAAAGATAAACCTCCTGCAGGGGCAATGGCTTGGCTGTCCTCTAACGTAGTTTATTTCTCTCTACTTATTTTACTGATTCTCCTGTATCTCTTTCACCTTCTCTCTCTCTGCTTCTCCAGCTGCACTGCTGCCCTGCCTTCTACACCCAGGAGTATGATCACACTGTGCTCACTGAATGTACCATCACAAAGCAGAGAACTGATGCAATTCTTTAATATATTTTCAAAGCACTAAAATGTCTCCTCAATGATGTCCAAAGATTTTCAGTATCAAGTAACGAGGGCAGGGATGTGTGTCAAGCTTTTTTGGATCTTCAGTTTGCCTGCAGAGTTGAAGGAGGAGCTTAGCAAAATGTGGGAATGGCCAGTCTGCAGCCCCTCTGCAGGGTGATTTGTTCTGTGAATAACACATGAAGAAGGACATAGATTTGCATCTTCAATTGTTTAAATGACACAAATCACACACCCAAACCCTTTCACCCACATATCTCAAATAGTCAAATTGTTAGGTCATTCTTTCCTAACATTTCTGTCAGGAATGCTTTTGTTTATATCTACTATATTATACCACATGGTAGATTTTTGGTCATAATGTTCAAGCAAAGCATTTGAAAATCTGTAAATTTTTTTAATAAACTCTTTATTGTTTTCAAAGTACAGCTCCTAAAATTAAATGATTCTTTTTACTACAGCAGTTCTTATGACAAAACCTTTTTTCTTTTAATATTATTTATCTATTTATATTTTAATTCATAAACAGACCCACTTACTCACTCACTGCGTTGGGTCCCAGTGAAAATGTGAATATTTAATACAGATATATAAATACATAAAAAAAATATATAATACATATAATAATGTTGTGTAAGATCTGCAAAACAAGTTTTCAGCCTGTCATGTTGCGGATACAACTACAATCACAAAGCAAACCACCATTCTGAATAATTTCCTGTGTCAGAACCCTATAAAGACAGAAAAGACAATCGAGTGTCATTCCAGACATGGTAAATAAACATTTCTTCACACCTCAGCTTGTACCTTCCTGAAATCGTATTTATTATTGTTGTGTTTAAGAGAGAATATAGAATAACAACCTACTTGTTCATTACTTGTTAATAATCATGTGACAACATTTTCTCTGTTGTTTAAATACAAATCCTTAGAGTCCTAATTTTTCAATGATAATTTGAAACTCCCTTTCCCTTTGCAAAACCAAATATTTTCTCTGTATTACCCCCACAAATCACCATCACCAAGTTTCATAATCCAGGAGTGGCTCCTGAACTGATTCACATTGTTATATGATAGATGTAAATAATGATATTTTACTATAGTACTAATAGTAGACATCTTTATGGCTACTTGATCTTTCCTAGTTTTACATAATACACTCAATTTGTCTTTTTACTGCATAAAAGCCCACTGCTGGTTTCCTGTTTTTAACTGCTAATCTTTTAAATTAGAGTCACACTGTTCTGTCTGAAAAACCACAACACTTTCCTTAACTTCTACATCAAACCATCTGACCTGTGTGTACATTTTGTATGTGCCTGATTTCACAAACTTGATATGGATAGTGTAGAGAATAAGGAAATAAAATTAAGGGAACATGTTCAGCTTTACTGCAGTCTTTCCTGGTTCTAGAAATGGGATTATAAGTATGTTGAGATGTAATGGGGTTAATAATAAAAGGCCTTCATAACAATTATTATGATTATAAGAAGCCTTTTGTATTGTTGCTATAAGCTAAATAATTGAGAATGGACATTAAGAGCCTTCATGCAGCCTAATATAACTTTTATTACAGCCTGTTATTGAAAAACTTCCAAACTCACATTTCAAAGGTACTAGAGATCATTCTAGTAATATATTTTTATTTAGTGTAATTCAGGATCATTTTTACAGCAATTATTTCACTTATCTATAAAATCTGGACTTACAGATGCTTCTCATTTTGTTTAACTTTTGTGTGTGTGCTTGCGTAAGTGCGTTTCATATTTATCTTATCAAAAATATTATTATTCACTGTAGTAGTATCTATAATAGCTGTTAAAACAATAGTGTCAACTTTATTCAGGCAGCAAAAAAAACAAGATTAATTAATAATCATGGCACAACATTACACAGAAAAAAATGCTGGATTAAAAGCTTAGTTTGAGTATTTATTTAGGATTTTATAATGTAGGGTTTTTCCCCTCTATTTTCTTTCCACATATGAGCCATTGTTCATTTTTTCTTTGTTTGGTTTAGTTAAAGTACTCTCTAAGTTTATGATTGTAAAACAACCTCCTGTCTAAATGGAGAAATTTTTCTCCCAGCCTGTAAGTTCTCATAACTGATTACAGAAAGTTCCATAATGTGTATTGTAGCAAGGGAACAATGTCATTTCCATTGTAGGAACTCTGGGTTCCTGTTGATAAGCTGTTGGCTGTTCGTAGCCAAGTGGTGTTTATGTGCATTTAGACATTGGGTAAAAACAATCTTTCAGTCGAACGGGACAGCAGTGTTGGTGTATAAATAGCCAAGTGTGGATAAACATCAAAGGACTAAAAATTCCTTGAAACAAAAAGGATTTTAAACCATGGTCTGAGATTGATGGATTCAAGACTCATCATGCTGCATTCTGTGCACTAGGGGGAAAAAAAGTTTTCTTATGGGTTCTTTGGAAAGTTTTCCAAATTTTTATAGGTTGGATATTTACTTTGGATAGTTACATTCATCCTAGTGAGGTATTTCAATAGTACAAGAGAGAAAAACAGAAAACATTACAAACCCACTCTCAACATAGTCCAATGTACAGTTTGAAAAAATATATTGTGTTTACTTTTCATCAGATTAAGGTGAATAATTTGTGATTGAGGTAGCTCAGTGTAAAGATGTTGGAGTTTTGATTGGAAGGTCCTGATTTCAAATCCTACTACCGCCAAACTGCCACTGCTGGCCCTTTAGCACGGCCCTTAACCCTCAACTGCTCAGTATAAATGAAATAACTGTAATTCGCTCTAAATACGGCATCTGTACTTCACAAATACCCAGAAATTCAGAAGTTAGATTATGATGCGGCATTCGTGTACAGTAACTGCAAGCACAAACCTGAAGTCACAACTTGCTCAACTTACTCCCCAAACAGTCCTCAAAAACTAATGATGCAAAAAGAAATGGGAGTCCTTCCTGGCCTGGTCACCCCACAACTCCCTCCAGTACTATTTCACAGCAGACATGTTGCAGCAAATCATAGAGAAGCCATGTAGTTTGTCTGTATCTACAGGCTACATAATGATGCTTCATGCTGTGATGGACGGCTGAATGGCGCCTAGAAAGCCACTCTGGTCATTTTGTCCATGGCAGCAGTTCCTGGCTCTGTTACAACTGGGTTCCTTTGCTTAAAACACAGATAATACAGATGAATACTGACAGTAGTTTGATAGCCATATAGCTTCATGTGTTTGCTGAGTGACTATGCATAAAGGATGTACTGTAGATACTAGTCTAATGGTCTAAATATCTCCCTCTATCTGGCCTGGGACTTTCTTTGGATCTTATTTGTTTTCTTTTACCTTTGCACATCAAGACATTTTTACGTCTCCAACTGGATGACTTATTTGGAACTATAAAGGCCAGTCATCTCTTTGGAGTATGTTCTTGAATGTGTTCCATGTTGACACTCTAAATATAGCCACAGTTCCCGACTGGATGTTTACAGCACCCCCTCAACACTTGATCATATGACTGAAGGGGGGAGAGTGAGAGCGGAGGAGTCTAGAAGGGTGGCGGATTGGCCACTGTATAATATAGTAGCCAGGAACCAGCAGGACTTTAGACGGTGCACACTAAACTGCATACATGATTTCTGCATTCTTTGGACAACATTCAAATTATGACCAGTTTATAACTTTGGATGAAATCCAGAAATTGAATAATCATCTAGTCATTAAGCTTAAGTTTCCATGCTGCGTAGGGCAGTACTGAATCTGAACTGAAATGTAACCACTGAACTTAGATCAATGCCCCACCCTGAAAATTGAGAATATTAAAAATCTATGCCTGGTTGTATCCAGCAGCCAAGCATTAGTGAGCCTGATTGGAGTGAAACCCCAGTGACAGAGTAGCTGTGTGAGAGAGTGGCTCCCAGGGCAGCTGTCTGATCCCTTCACGCAACGCTGAAACCGCCCGTCAGCGTCACTCGTCATTTCCACGACAACAGGAGTACTCTCTGGGACTTAGCTGTTGGCTTACACAAACACACCCCCACCCACCGCACACACACACATCGCCAAACGGGTATGTAGTAAGAGGGCACAAGCAGCCAGAATAAATGTCTGCTGTCTCAACCATAAGCATGATTAATCCTATTTGATGAGTGCATACTGCATACAGGTTTGCATGTGTCACAATGATTAAATGATGAGAAGGCTTCTTGTGACTCTATGCAATGATTTAGATCCACTATATGTATTTATTTTTGTTAACATGCTTCAAACATGCTTCATTATCTTTCTTAATAATTAACATTAATTCTTACTAATAATTAATCAAATGCATCTGTAATTTTTTAAATGTACTTTTAGTAGGAATACTGTAGTATTTTTTACCCAAAATCTGATCATACAGTGATGTGCTTTTACCAGAGTTCCCATGGTGATATTAGTTTTAAATAACATTTTAATAACATTTAAAATGTGTGATGACATACCGCAAAAATGCAAAGGTTTTAAAACCGACAATCTTTGGAAAAAGATTAGAGAAAACATCTGGCTGTGCAATTTTATCTGACAAATTCTAGATATGCTGTCCTACAGTTAAGGAGCATCTACAATTTGGATGAATGAAGTATATATCTGTAGATCTTATTTAAGCAATATCTTTCAGAAAAAGTCTACAAATTTGTGTTTATGTAGAAAACATTTGTTGCCTACCCAACACCTGCCCTTAAAATTCTTTTATAAGGACATTTGTATACCTGTATACCCTGTATCCATAAACATACCCTGTATATACAATTTTTCCTATTTTTCCTATATATATCTTTATCTTTATATATTTTTATATTTTACATAGTTTTTGAAGCGCCCCCCCCCCCATACATGACAATCGTACAAAGCATTTCACTGCATGTCGTACTCTGTATGTATGTGTATGTGACGAATAAAATTTGATTTGATTTGATTTGACATTTTGTTTAAACAGTTTTGTAATTCTCTTTTCATAACAGAGAAAATAACTTTCTGTTAATACTAATATTTCAGTAATGAGATATGAGCCTAAAATGTTTACTTGGTCAAAAACTCTGCTAAAAATGTTTTTTTAATCAACAATTTCACACTTTTTCGTGTAAAGCCTACACAATGCTAAAGTGTTGTTTGAGGTTGCTTAACTGGCACTTTGCTAGATTTGATATTAGTATGCCACTGGTGATTTCTGGTAAGCTGACATACTGCTGATAATCAGATCATTACCACAGTAGAGGTTATGAGATAATTAGGGCAATATTCTGGATGCTTTGCTCACCTCGCCTCACCATTATGGCTCTAAACTGACAATGGCTGCGTTATTGTCAGCTTGGTCGATTGTTGACAAGCCCCTACCGAGGGTTGCTATTAGCATGAGGTAGTGGCACAGGTGGGGGATGTAATGATCGCTCACAGTAACACAACATTACAGTGGGTGTGTACCGGCTTCAGCACTTAAATATTACTCTGTGTGTCCCAATAATACATTTAGGCAAATAACGTGTTGCACCAAACACACAATTAAATAAGGATTTTTGAAGTCAAGCATACAGATTTAGCATATTCACTCACCATATAGGAGCACAGAACTTACGAGCATAAACCCTGAATGTGCATAAAACAGTTCAGCTACTGTTTTATATGTATTTATTTACTTTGCTTTTTACTAATGCTCTTCATAATAGGAATGTACCTTTAGTATGATCTTCTCACAACTATTATCTGCTCTTCATAGTGACCTGCCTCACAGTCTGGTGGCCTTCCTGGCTTGTTATCAGTAGCTAATTGCCAGTAATGGTCAGCAGCTCAGTCCAAGAAACATCCCGTCTGAGCAGTGAACAAGATCTCTGTAAGAAGTCGGTGTCTCTGTTTCTCTTTCTCTCATCCCCTTTCCCTCTCCCCTTACCCCCTGATTCACTTATACTGTGTCCAAGGCCATAATCATGACCTACTCAACATTGCCTTTTAAGTACGCTTTCCCACGCTTGTCCAAAGCCTCACCCATCAGCATTACAGTGTGTGACTCTGTGAGCATGTGTGGCTTCAAATCAGTGCTAGTAATTGGTGTCTGAAACATGAAAGACGATGCAGGATTAGGTGGTTGCATGGTCTCCCCCTCCGGCTGACATGAATTACAGGAAATTAGGCCATTAAGGTTATCTCCCTATGGATAAGGTGATATTAGGCTGGTTATCAGGGAAGTCCCCAAGTCCCCCTCCTTTTTTGCTTTTATTTATTTAATGGATCCTAGAGGAAGTGCAAATTATGATACTTTTCACCTTGTCCTACTTGTCTTACAACCTTAAGGTCGTGAACCATATGAAATACTCTCTCACAGAAAATGGTTCCTCGAGGGCCGTGTGGGTTGTTAAGGTTTCTTTTTCATTTTGAGAATTAAAATATCATAGGTTATTCAAAAGAACCTGTTGTTTCATCCTAAGCTTGGGTTACTGTCTGTACAGTGTTTACAGTGTGAGTTTTCTTTGGATTTTCTGCTTTTACTTCCAGTGTCCAAGAATATGCAGATAGGTCAGATTGATTACATTGACCCTTGGTGTGAATGAGTCTGTGTGTGCATCGTGCTTTGTGATTGCCTGGCATCCACTTTGGTGTGAATTTTCCTAGCTTGCACCCAGTGTCGTCAGGATAGGCCAGGATAACGTGGTTTCTGAAGATGAATGAATTAATAATCTCTTACAGTGAAGATACCTTTGTTCTTCCTGATGTACTGAAATCAATATCTATCATTTTGAAATTGTAGCCTCAAAGGTTTGTATTCTTATTGCTTTTTAGGTCAACATGGCTTTGTCATGGCAGTACCAGTTGTCAGAATGTACTATGTTCCTGGTGCTGACCGGTTGTTGTCTGTTAGGGCCAGTTAATGTCCTCTGTCTGTCCTGTTACTACAGCTGTCTTACTGAAGCCCCCCTGTCCACCCCCCAAATCTGTATCACAGCTGCTCTCGTCACTTTACTACATTGCAACTCGTCTGAGGTGGTAGGAGACGGTCTGAGACCAGATTTGGGAATGAGCATTCAGATGTTGCAGACAGTGTGTGTTTTCAGACAAGTCACCAAGCAGTGAAACACGGCCTGTATGGAAAGAATGGACGATTGTCCATGAGAGACAGACGCCAGCTCTTCAGCTGACACTTGATAAAAAGGTGTATGTTGGTGTGTTGTTGCTATGCTTGTAGCCTGGGCCACTTGACAGTGGCACTTTTATAGTAGGGGAATTGATTGACAGATTTGATATAATCTTTTGGAACTAAGTTATTATAGAATTATTGCTTTACCCATATACCTTTTGTGTATTTATTTGCGGTTACTGATCTAAACACTCATATTACATTTAAGGCAGGTATATGCATAGCATGGTCACAAAGAAATGTTTAAACAACACACTCAAGCAGACCTTTACTACACCATCAGAGTGCAGCTCCTATCTCACACCTTCTGATGCTAATTTTGACCTCTCATGCAGCAGACATTTTGGGATGTGATGTGTGACCAGGCACCTTTCTTGATCTTCTAAACCCTGATTCTCTTGACAGAGTTCTCCTCTCACCCATTTGACATAGTGGACCCTTGAGACTGCCACCTTCACACAGAACTGTGACAGGCATGCCAGCATGAAGAGCTGAGGTGCCAAAGACTCTCACTCTCGTGCACATCCTTCTCTCACCAACCTGACAGATAACCGTGGTAAGAAATAAGTCATGACAACTAAAGAAAAGAAGAGCGTTAATTCTGTTTTCTGTATATTAAATGGTAAGTACTATTGGGTTCACCTTGTAAACGTTGACCCTTGTAAGAAACTTATGTTCAAGAATTCTCACTATTGCTAATGCATTAGTCAATAGGATTGTGAAAATTCCTAATAATTATTTTCATTCTAAACAGTATGTGTCACAGCTGTTTGTAACTTGGTGTTTCAAACCTTGATTAACCCTTGTGCGGTGCTTGATTGAGCACTGCATTAATTATGCATCATTGTTAAGGTTATACAACTTAATTATACCTCTTAGTTACTGCCTGAGGCTCACGTATCAGAAACTTGAGGCCTGTTCGGTTTGTTCTAGGTTTCTTACAGACAAATACGGGTAAGGGACATCATGATCTCCACAGAGAGTGGGCTAATGACGCATGTTACATATTATTACTAAGGAGATACCATTAAGTTGTAGGGAGATTTTTGTAAAGTTTAAACTGAAATCCTATGCCAGTCTGACTGAAAAAAAATCAATATATTGATAGATAACATATTTTTAGCATGGCTATTCTTTTCACATCCTTTCAATGTGAAACACTAGTGAGATTAATCTCAGGACTAAGGCCAAAATGTTTCATCTGGACAAAATAATAAACTCTATAAATTATAGTGAAAGAAAGCATTTTGTGTTCTTTCATCTTAAAGAACATAGGCTTTTTTCCAGCATTAAAATGCTTCGGGATCAAGACATGTCTAATTGTGTGCTGGTAGGATCTTGGCCTGATTAAAAAGAGGAATATTATGTACCCACCTTCATTGCATAGCATTGCAGCCAAAAAAGGCCGGAACCATTGATAAATAAATAACAGAGTAAATAAAGCAAGGTTCCCATAAAGGGAGGAGAAGGTTCATGTTCAGGGTGACAGTCCTTGTATCAAATGTCCTGCAAATGACTTGTGCTGAGAAAGATCTGGACTTTGGTTGTAGAGTTTGTCTGGAAGATGGGAGGTGGCCAGGGGTCTGGGTTTGGTGGTTGGTGGGTTGCCAAAAGTATTCAATTGGGTAATGGGTGTGACAGGTATTTCTGAAAAGATAAGAATAGGATATGAACCTCCCTCAAGGTACCAGCCAAGTACCAAGGAGGAACTAGCTAGATCCAAAAAGGAATGATTATGATCAACATTGAACTTTATTGTTGAACCATGGCTGAGTTTGGAGTACAGGCAGTAGCTTTGGGGGTGGTGTGGGATTTTGTTCCTATTTATTATTAAATGGTGAGTAAAATCTCATCAGCCGGAAATGACTTTCATCAACATAGTGTCAAGAATTCTGATACAAAGATAACTGATGCTGTATACCATTGAATCTCACAGATCAGCTTGGTGGCACAATAGCAATGTTTTTTAAACTCATGAAAAGGAATATATTTTTAATTTCTTCACTGAGTGTCCCATCTGAGGAAACCGCTTACTGTGTGTGTAAGTGTCTAGTATTGGGTTTCTGCATGACTGGCAGATGTGTGCTACTGGCTGTCAGGCTCACCACACATACAGTGCCGCCTGCTGTTTCCCAGTGGGCCTGCAATTCATCAGCTCAAGCATCTAGTACAACAAAGACTTCATCAGTTGAGTAATAAAAAGAAGAATTACCACAAACATTGCCTTATGTGGCAAGATGATTCAGTGTGGCAATCAAATCTGAACATTTCATGAAATATGGGTAAAGTTCTTAAAGAGATTGGAGTAAAGAATTGCTTAATGAGTGTTTGGACATGCATTGCTCAAGGCTTACCAGAAAGGTTAGCCAAAATATACCTGTAAAGTTGCCAACAGGAGAAATGTATATACATGCACAGTCAGATTGTTAAGAGAACTAAGCACTTTGTGATGAACTGAGGTTAGAATGGAATGATGCTCATTTTCCAAGGAACACAAGGACCAGATTTTTGCATCCAAACAGAAACCCGGTCCTAAGTTTATCCAAAGTAGGACATGTTGTTTAATCATTATCAGTGCCTCTTTGCCAGAGACAGTGAACAAACCAATTAATTTGGGGTCAAACATTTACAGCCTTTTGTGTACACACAAAGAATTCATTTATTGGTTTGTGTTATAAATCAGCCTGTGTTGTCATCTAGTGACACTGCTGGACAATGTGGCAGTGTGATGCTCAGCTTGTAGATCACAGAAGGGGGAGGGAGGGTCAAAAGCCCCTCGCACCCTGTGGTGCTGGCACCAGGGTAGGGGCTTATATTGGATGCTGTGGTTTGCCAACAGTCAAGCCTTATGAGCTGATTCAGCACAGCTCTCAGAGATGATGGTAGCTGTAGTTGGTTGCTCATATTTTCCAGTCTATGCTTGGTTTGAGATATACACTTCTTTGCTGATAAGTCTGTATGTTAATCTGTAGTGATAGGCATACTATAAAGGGTAACAGTATCTCTTAACAACAGTTAGGATTATAGTGGAAATGAAATCAAAACCTGGGTACTCAAAAATTATTTTATACAGTTTGTATTCAATGCACAGGTTCAAACAGGACATTTTGAACTATGGTATGCTTAATGATATGCTTAACCACTTCAAAAGCTCCAGTATCAAAGACTCGTTAGGACATGATTCAGGAAGCTTGGAAATCTTTAGGCAGTACTTACCTACTGGATCTGAGCTCACTCAGTATAAAAGTGCACACCCTTATGAACATGGACACACTTTTTTTAGTTTCTTATCATTAAATGACCTCAGTTGCCTGAGTGGTGGATTTATGAGGCTAAATGGTGGCAGTAAATTTGGCATGGTCATGTGTTCGTGTGTGATGAAGAATAGATTGACTTATCTTTTCAATGTGTATAAAAGAGGCTACAAGACAAATTTCACAAGGTAGAATATGTCCACTTTTTACAGATCTTTCCTTATAATGAAACTTTAATGAAAATGAATGACAATGAAAAAACTATAATTGAATTAAATAACAGCATTCCAGCACAGCTATATCGTATAAAAATATTAATCATATAGGACATGATATAGAGTAAGTTTACACATTAGCAATAAAAATGCAATATCCTGCAGACGTACTATAGGTCAAACCAAACCACACCATACATTAGGTAGAATATATGCCATATGCTACATAGTAGTTGTAATTTGCAATTCAAATTTAGATTTATGCATTCATCTAGGCAGGCTGCATTCAATCAAGGCTTAAGAGGATTTTATCTTGCTAGGTTTTTGCTATGGAGCAATATCATTATTCAATACATTATACAGTAGTACTTCACTTTTCTAATCAAATGCAACATTAATGTGTGTGATTTCTAAAATGGGTGCGTTTCAATGTCTAGCACTTGAATAAATTTTTTCAAGCTATCTCATCTATATTCAGATTATTGTAAAAGCATAAAGGTTTTTAGTTTCTCTATTGAATGAAATAAGTGATATACATAATTTCCATCAGGAACTTCTGAAAGACACTAGATTTACCAAAACCAGGCCCATGCCATCTGTATTACTTTATGGTGGCAAAATCATACCAATTGCAGATTTTATTTTGCAGGTATTCATTGATATGCAAACCTGTAAAATGGACCAATTAAAATGACAACATCCTCTTTCTCTCTCTTTCTTACTCTTTCTCTCTCTCTCTCTCTCTCTCTCTCGCTTGCTCTCTCTCTCATTCTTCTTTCCTCCCACCATCTCTCTTTCTCCACTCACTCTGTCTTCTCGCTCACTGTCTGACCTCTGACCTTCTTGAACATTCACTTTATCTCTGCTTCTATCCATGGATTCTCATCTCTCTACATCTTCGAAACATCCATTTCCCTGACCCCATCTCCTTTCCTTCACAATACAAGTATCTCCACTAGCATTGTTTGTCTTTTTCTTTGGGTTCTTGTATGAGTGTAGGACTGATTTTGGGGAAGGGTACTGACCTGTGCATAATGTCCCCTCCCAACCCCTGCAGCCTGCTCTATAGATCAAGGTTCCACATGGCTAATGACTGACCTTTTACTCACGGTCCAAGGCCCTTTCCTTTATCGGCTCCTACAATACCTGACATTCATCTGCCACTCTTCTTTCATCCCATCATTATCAGCCTCAGATCCGCATTGTCCTCTCTGCTATTCCCAGAGCAGCTTGAGCTACCTATTAAATCACTTGAGAAGAACTGGGGGTTGGGCAGTTAAAGCATGGGTAATTTTCCATATAATGTGCATTGAATTTTGACTTGTCAGTCTATCAGTGCTAACTGCTGACTGACATGCTCACCTTATTCAGATGCTTTCCAAAATGATATAAATCTTTACTCTAAAAGTTCATCATAGAGGAAACCCAGATGTGTTCCCCAAGGCATGTCTATCACCAGCAGTTGCTTCTTTAGGTTTACACTGTAACTATAGTTTTATATGGAGGTCTTTTGTCTTCCAGATCTTCTTAGACTTGTTTAAAATTCGACAGGAATGACACGCTATATGACCCCATTTCTAAATAAACAATTCAATTAAATACCAAATGGTAATTGTATTCACATTTTTACATTCAGATGGATATCATCATTCCACTGCATTAGTTCCAGTATTTACCTTTCCTTTATAATTTTACCACAATGATAAAATTGTGGTAAGGAAAATGTGATCATCATGGTACTAGTGTTACTAGGATTGTCTCAGGATTTCCAATGGCCCTGACCTGGATCAAGCAATTATTGAATGCAAATGTGATTGCTGTGAAATTTGAGGTTGGACTTTTTTTATAGATTGCAACATTAGTATTTTTTTTATTTTATTATATGTATAGATAAATACATTTTTGAATCAGTATTACGTAATCAAATAATGACTCACTTCTGTTTTTGTCTGCATCATTGGTTGGCAGATGGATTCATGTCTTGGTGCAGTATGTCTGTGAGTGAGCACATTGTTGGTAGGATTTGTGTCAGTGCAGTTTTCCCTGCTGGCTCGGCGCATCGTGTTGTGATTGTTGATCTCATTCCTGGTCTTGGTTTCCTGTTGGCTTATGGTATTCACACAGTAGCTTTATGCTGTCCAGGTCTTTTGCCATCCAGTCACCGGTGAAACAAAAGGCTTTCTTTTTGTTCAGCTCCGGCTTTCCTATACAGACAGGCCTCATCAGGTCTGTGGTAGACTGAAGGGGTGGCACATGTCTGGCCTCTTGTATTAACTAAAGGGGGCTAGTTAATATTTTAGTTTAAAAAAGGCTGTGAAATATGATCATAACATTTTATTCAAAAATTAATACAAAGTTCTTTTTTTTAGTTTATGTAAATGCAATTTCTGACCTGTCACATCTTCCCTCCACATGGTAATCTACAGTATAAAAGTTACAGCAGGTTTGTCATAGACCTTATAGCCATGATGCTTTCTCATCAGTGTGTACTGCCTGGTCACAATCTTGCATTTAAAAAGGAAAAGCTCATATCAGTAAAATTCCTGTATTTTGCCACTAGTCGGACTGTGACCAAGAAGGTGACGCGAGGTCTTTCAAACAATACAGGGCCTCTGAAGAACATTGCTGAAGTGTGACAGTGCAGGGGAAACAGCATGATCTCTGACCTCTCATCCCCCTTTGAGTCTTGCCCTTGTTGAAGATGATTCAACTATCTTGGCTCAAAGGCACTACATCCATCAATCAAGCAACAGGACATTTGAAGAGCAGCACTTTTAACTTGTCAGATTGCAGTGAAGGTTACACAAGCTTTTGGAATACGCCTCTTTGTCCTACAAAGTGCAAACAAGTAAACAGATTCCAACCTGACAAAAATAAGAAACTGAAAGAGAAAGATCTCCATAAATAAACTGCCATCATTGATTAAGATTAGACCTCTAGGCAGAAGGCTTTGTACTCTATAATTCTTGTAAGCTACAGAGTGCAAAGTTGTGAATCACATTTCTGAAGGTAGCACTGGGTCATATACCACCAAATGTATGAACTATTTATGCAAAGGTTTCTTCAGCATATATCAGAGTGATCTGTTTCTTACTTAAGACAAAGGGTGTGAAAGATTGAAAGAAGGACAGATGCACAATCATGTTGATGCTTGGAATCTGAAATCTGATCTTTTTTTGCCCGATACAGCCTGTGCCGAGGTCAAAGGTTGCTTTCACAGTTGTCTTACCCTTTAGGCCTCCTTCTGCTTGGCTGCCAGACTGGTTTCCTGAATGGCTAATGTTAGATACAGCTAAGGTCATCTTAGTTACACAATATAACCTGTGACATCTAGTAAAATGTAAAGCAGTTATGGTGACTATTACAATAAACCTAATTGAACCTAACAGTAAAAAAAACCAAAACAGTTATCCAAAGGATTTTTATTTTAATGTCATACACCTTTACGTTAAATTTTAATATATTTGTGGTTTCTTTAATGAATTTATTAATTTTTGTAACTGAAATCAATATAATCCTGTGGGCTTCATGTCCTCCTTGGTAGTTGTGGCAGAGTAGAGGTTTTATGTCTAGAGGTGATGAATGGCCCTGTCTTCACCTACCTGCCAGTGTTAAGCTCAATATTATCAGTTATGTGAAATAGTGAACCACCACTCGTCTCTAAACCAATTGCACTAGACACTTACTGACACAGCCTGCACTGGCCATTTATCAAGTGATCCATCAGAGCACAGGAACATTGCAATTTTCCTGTCTGGGTCTGACCTTACAAGATTATGGCTATTGAGCTGTTTGTGTGTGCCTTATTTTGATTCGATAATACTAAGGCAGAGTGCTTATGGCACCTCTGTATTGCCTTAACAAATCTTCAAAAGCACAATTTAAGACCAATGTGGGATAATATAGAAAAGCTCTTGTATTTGCAGCAGATGACAGTGGTTTGTTATGAAATTGTTTGCAGCCCACCCTCTGCCCACACAAACTCACATACACACACTGGTTTTATTTAAAAGCAACAGATACATCTTTTCCTTCTTCCTGTATGTATGATCTGAAAGAGTTTTTGTTGCTTTATTGAACAAAATATCAAAGTGAATCTTATATGGCACTTTTCCTCATTATTTCATTTTAATACAAAGGCAGATTTCCTTAGAAAGGACCAGACATTGTGCAGTGCACTGGTGCATGTTTGTGTGACTTACCGCATCTTGGTGCCATTGTGACATATGAAATCACTCTCACACTATGATGTGGGAACTCGTGGGTGATGTCATGGGGTTTTACAATATCTTACACATGTATGTTGGAGAAGCATAAAAACCAAGGCTCGCAAAACAGGGACAGAGACATTTAGGAAAGGGATAATGTGAGGGACAAAACTGGAGAAACCCTTGTACTTTTTATTCTCTTTGTGATAGTGGGATTTGTTTTCACAAGCATAACTGCAACCATCAAACCTGCTTTTTATCACTGTCTTATAAGGGAGCTGGGGGATTGATTGAGTGTGGGCAATGACGTTATTCATTCTTAATGAGCCTTAGAAGACCTAGATAAAATATACATACATGATCCGCAAATGATTTATTGCTTTTCAGTAACCTGAGATTTAACTCCTTTTGTCACCTCTTTTGTGCATCTGTAGTACAAATGTCTAGTTATGCTAAACAAACATGAACGATCTTCTTTATTTTCTGTCAACACCTGTAAAGGAGAAAATCACTGCTTATTCAAAAGCAAACGTGTAACATAACTATCTTGAAGGCATAATATTGCACAATATTTGGTTATTTCTATGACAACCCGTTTGACAGACCACTCAGTAAAACTAACTTGAAGCCAGTCAGTGACCCAGTGGGTTGAAGACCATTTTAGCAATTAAGATAATTGGGGGTTCGACTTTTTTTATTTGAATTGTATCGTAAAAGCGTGAATTAGTACTTTTAAACTGTTATGTCTACGCTCTGCAGTCACACTCCAGTTGGTTTTATGACTGCTAGCAGTTAGACAGAATTTTTTTAAGCTTGACATGATGATGACATTTTTGTAACAGAACAGTTGCTTTTGTAAACTGAACCTAATATTAAAGTATTAGAATAACAACAATAGGAATCTGTTCATCACTTGCAGTATTTTACAGGATGGGCTGATGGACTCAACCTGTAAAACACTGTTTAATTTGGTGTTGATGACAGGAGACAGAAACTAAAACATGTATCTAAACAATCATCCATGTCGCACACAGGCTTGTGTCTTCATTTGAAGTCTTGATTGCAACTCATTACACTTTGCCTGGCACTGGTATTACCAGTTGCAGCCAAAAAAATTTGCCAGGGTAAATGTCAGGCACTGCAGATGGATAAAGAGGGTGTGGATCTCCTTCTGTTGCCTAAACTGCAGCCCAAATAAATGAAGGATTACTTGATGAAAAGTTGTTTCACACTGGGGCCCACCCATGTGTATACTCCTTTTGTGAGCTGCTCTGGTAATAAGAATGATCCTTATTTACTGAACATTTTATTAATAAATGGCACCACAGTTTCCATGAAACCACATTTATTTGGAAATTCTCATTGTATGTCTTATTATAATTATTATTTACTACATGCAAGGGATAAGTTGAGATGATGTCAAGGTAAAGATACCAACCTCTGCTCCAGTTCTCCTAGCCTTAGAACCAGCATAGTCCCCATCAAGTCCTTACATGTTCTCATCAAGTCCTTAGAGTGACTGGAACTGTCTATATGCCCATTTAGTTCAGTATTTGTTAAAAAGGTACTACCTCATTCACTAGATTTCAACAATTTATTCGCAACCAGCCGTGGAAAGGTATCACGCTTATGCAACAACCTGCTGAAGCTTTTCAAGCTTGATTTTGTGCCTTAGAGGAATGTTTATTCCTCTCCTGTGGAGTATGTTGTAAAACTGCTCATATCGAAGCCATGCAGCGGCAGGCCTGACCTGTGTCTGTGTTGGTACTCCTCCAAGAACGCCTCCCTGTAATGAAATGGCACGAATTCGAGATGTCTTATTTCATCATGTCTCAAAAAATGCACTTGGTCGGGCGTTAGGATAAAAGGTATTGTTAAGAGCGAGAAAAAAATGGACTGAGACTGATTATGCTGAAAGTGGATATATACTGTAGATGTGTATTCTGTTGCAATAAAGCAAAATGTGGAACTGTACATCCAGAAAAAGTCATTACTTAAAAACTTCAGTATTACCTCTTGATGTCAACTCATCATATTCTTTCAGATTAGCTGAATTTCATGACTTCTAGGGAGTCAATGGAGACGGCGGTTTTATGAGTCACGGCTTACTCCCAGCATATTGAAACATTTTACAGAGGTAGGGAAAGGACAATTATCCTCAATACCGTACTCTTGTGTCTTATCCTAATGCAGACGCACATGGATAGCTGAAATGATTGAATGTTTGACTGCTCCAATTCAAGTAAATTATAGTGTCATCTCTGGCTGAATGAGAGAGGAACAGACCTTTGAGATTTGTTACTAGTACATTGTCTAAATAGGTTTTCAATGTCAATAAAACTCAAATAAATTAGAAATACCCTTAGAATAATATTTGAGTATAATATGTATAAATATAATAAGAAAATATAAGCGTAAGTATAATAAGGAAGTACAATATTTCAAATATTTTCCATACCTAGCTATTGCTAATGATTCTTTGGCCAAATGACACAACTTGTATTTTAACACTTTATTTATTTTTTTCAATAACCTCAAAAGCTCTTGCCATTCTATAAGCTGCACTTTTATAGTGCCGAGAGAGCAGAACTGTGGCAAACCTATTCAGACACAGGCGACACCAGCCTCTGGTTTAATTTTAGATGCACCACAGCAAAAGCAGCTTGGAGCTTATGGTGCACCATGGCAGGCGTTCAACTGCTGTCTATTATGTCTCACAGATTGTTTTGTTTACTTTGCGGGGCACTAAGGGATCCATCAGCATGAGCACTTGAAGTGAACCCCCATCGGTCCATTTCAGCTTCTTCTTCATAACTTCATCCAGTCTCCTTAATCCTGGGAAAGTGCAAGTAGGATGGGTGTCATCCAAACCATGGCTCCTCTCCTTATTATTCAGCCTCCTGACATCATCGGCCTGAACTTTTATGTCAAAAAGATCTTGAGACAATCAGTCAGAATGCTCAGTCCCACCCAGAAGCATCATAAATGTTTCGCATTATTATGCCAAATATAATGGAGAGTCTGAGGACATTTTTGATTGCCAGAGGCTCTGTTCTCCTTTAAAATTTTGAAACACTCCCAGTTTTACATGGGTGCAGCGGCTGTGGTTAGACTGACACGTGCCGGCCTTGTCTTGAGTTTGGAGACACCCAATTGGCACACCTTTTCCTTCATGTAATTCTGATTTGTCTCTACAGGAATGAAAAACTCCCTACAGCTGCCTTTCAAAAAGAGGTTTGTCTTTCCTGAACAACTTATTAGCTGTCACGCACTTAGTAGGTATTCACACTGACAGGGGCAACACTAAGTCAGCCACATTTTTTGACGCAAGGACTCACACCTTCCAGCAGGTACAGATATCAGATACACAGGCCAGTGTTTGTGTGTGTCTGTGCATGTAAACAGGTTGTTATATTCTGGTGGGTACCAAATGTCCCCACAATGGTTCCTTTGGATTAGGATTAGATATAAGCAAAGGCATAGCATTAATTAACTACATAAACCATTATTTAAATACAAAGGCCTCACAAAGAAAATATCGCAAAACACGTTTATGAATGGAAAAAAGAAAGCAGGTGAGAAATAGAGAAGTTTTTGCATAACTTTGTTAATAATTTTTTTTTTCTGTTCTTTAAAGTCACTTCCAGAAGAAATGTGTCCCAGATTTGCAGCTCTAAAGCTATACAGTAAGGGAATTAGCGCCTGAATAGCATCATTTGTGGAAAAATACTGCCCTCTTCTGTTCATACGAAATAATGCATTATCATCCATTAATGCAGTGTTTACTTTTATTTTTAATGTTTTTGAATAAGAATTGTAAATCATATCTGGAGTAAGTGAGGTAAACATTCTAATCACAACACAATCAAAACCTGGATTTTTTTAAAGCTTCAAAATGCTGTAAAGTGTGTAGGTGAATAAATGCATAAACATAATGCTTAAACATATAGGATCTTAGAATTGAAATGTCTTCTTACGTCTTCTGCACAAATTAATAAAACATAAGACATTTATATTCTAAAACCCTATATATTTAAGCATTATGTTAATGCATTCAATCATTCACACTCTTTACAGCATTTTAGTTACTATTTATTTGTATCCCTGACACCACTCACATCAAGCTAATGAGTGATTATATTGTGCTCCTTTTCTGAGATTTCCTAAGACTGCAGTTGTGAAGGACCCAGTAAAATGACCTCATCATCCTTTTTATAGGTGTGCTGCAACCCTTTGGAACTTTTAATGTTAAAATATAGTGTACCTATTCAAAATTGCATCGTTCGTCTTGGATAATGTGGGATTTAAATAAAATAGTATTAGTTATACAAAATATTTTTCCTTGTGTGTCTATAAATGTGTGTCTGTTAAATGCAGACTGATTTTTAAATACGGTTAGTTTTCTCAGTTTTCTGATGCTGACACATTGAATAGTAGAAATAAAAGACAGTTGCAGTGATTGGCTAGCTATTTTAAGTAAAACATGATTCTACCCTCTGTTTATCACTGAGACTACTTTTTTTGTGTCAAAAAATAAATTAATTAATTAATTCATACAGTTTTCTATTCCTGAACTTTGCAGATTACACAATACGTTCCTTAGCCATGCTTATTTTAGTCAAATTAACCAAATTATTGATTTGACCTCTGGTGATCCCTATGTCCCATTTTTTGCATTTCCTTGTTTGGAGATGTATTCTACCATCTTCAAAACTCTACCTACACTATTTTATTAACTTTTTTTATTAAAACTTTTACTGTGTAAACGTTTTTTTTTAAAGTTATTATGCTTTACTTGAGAAACAGTGAGGCTTTTTGTTAAAAAATATAATATATAATTTATAGTATTGGCATATTATGGTCAGTAAAATCAAGATGATTCGGCTGATATGTACACTGCCATGTTAAGATAATTTTGTGATGTAATTTAGTTGATCATGTCTTGTAGATTCCTTTTTTGTACAAATCTAGAGTTCATAAAATTGCACAAAAGTGCTCTAAATGTTTAAGAAACTTGAAATTTGAACAGTGTCCTTGGTTTAACCATTACTAACCAATCAGAACAAGAGAGGGAGCTCTTGCAACACACATGTAACAGCAAAGCGCTTCTCATATCACAATAATCCACAGTTCACAGTCAGTGTATGATTAAGATAAAAGTAATAATGCAGAATGTGTGCTGTGTTGTTTGCTGATATGGCCCAAACACCAGCACCAGTTTTTTATCATTACATATCAAATGCTTATGTAGTTGTAAAGTTTACCTAATTTATATGTACAATTCCTAATTTATATATAATAATGTGCTAATCTATTGTTGGGCCTGTATGTGTGATCGTTACAAAAATGCTGTTGTATTCACTTGAAATTCTGTCTGCATTGCAAATCCTAGGTTTATATTAATCTGCTCTGATTTATTATTGTTTCCATAGTAACAACCTACACAGGGACTTGTTTAGTGTGTGTGCAGCATAACCTTATATAAAGAAAAATGAGTGTGTAGTTGTGTATATGGTGAAGCTTTCTGCGAGGACACATTTCTTTAGCTCTTTTTGAAGGAGTTTTCAGTGTTAGTTTTCAGACATTGGAGGGTTTTAGTTTTTGTATAGCAGAACCAGCTGTATTTCTTATTGGTTTTATTCATTTCAAAAAAGCGAAAACAAAGAAGCTGTCCCATAAATAATATAGCTATAAACAGTAGAGGGTAGAAGTTATTTATTTACAACGAATAATAGGGAAATTATTACACAATAAAATACATTTGGGTGGCAATTGCTTAGTCTTTCATTTAATAAGTCAATATTTTGAGTAATTATTTTTTTGAATTCTAGCTTTTTTTTTGCTGCCAAATAATACATTTAAGATCTTATTAGTTACAATTCAACATTTTGTAATAATCTGAAAAATATCATTTAGGCTTAGTGAGTACCTTGGCTGCCAGCTGTGAAATATTTGATAGTACCTTGTACTTTGTTCCTGTACCTTGTTTCTTTACTTAAGTATTATTTTTGTTTATTTACACTTTACTTAAAAATGATTGAACTACAAAGTTCTAGCAACAATCTTTTATTTTAGATAGCTAATGACTGTATGTGGCTCATTAATTAAGTGGTCTCAGTTTTAAGCATTAACAAAAAAAAAAAAAAAATAAAAATAAAGAATTGTGAAGGATTTTAATCTACTGTACAGTGACCTTAGTGCTGTAGCTATCTGTGTTAATAATAATATTCATTAATAATCTTCATCATCATCCTCGTTATCACTGTCACAAAATAGGATAAATTCTACTTAATTTTCAAATAAAACCATAGCATTAACCTTATTCAAGTTAATAACATTCCCTATTTTATACTGAATTGTATTTAAGAATGCCACGTTTTTAAACATTCATGTGACAATCCTCTTGATACTGATTATTAATTTTATTTATTGCCTTTGCTTTTGCACTCCAGGTTAAAGTTATAATTGAGGATAAATGATTTAAAGAATAAAATATAATTTTATTATTTACAAAATTACTTTAATGATGTCTGAAATGCCCTACAGTATTCTTTGACATTTGGAATAAAGTCAATACACTTGCTTATTATTACTTACAGCATTGAAGAATAATGCTGCTGTCAAAATCTTTGGCGCTGTACAGCTTGGATATGTTTGTCCTAGTGGCTAAAATACATTACTTGGGGAAAATTGGTGAAGGTCTGTCTCCAGTGGGCCCATAGTGATCTGAAAATCAGCTGATAGATCACTTCAAAGCCTTCAGCCATTGCCAGACCATCAATAGGCCTTTTACAGGCACTTAATCTGTCAAACTGCAGTAAACCCAAATCATGGAAATACAAGCTGTTCTGACAATTCACTGCTGTTTCTTTTTCATTGAATTTCCTTTGCAGTACAGACATACGCACACTAAGTCACCAGGTTTGATTAAATGCTCTTGATGGGAAGTAGTGCCTTATTTTTTTTAGCACTTTGTTCATTATAATGAGCTCTCCAGCTGCACTCTGCACCTTCATTTATGACTTGCATTGAGGCGCTTTTATTATTATCATTTCATCGGTTGTAAAGACTTCATTAGCAAATGGCTTTTTATTAATTTTTTTGTATTAAGATGAAACTGGGAAAAAAAAAAGCATTGTTATGTTCTTCCCTGAATAATTATGATTTACTGTTTGCTTGTTAGAAACAGTATCACAAGACTGTCATGCCTTTATCACACACAAGACACAGTGCCTTATTTGTTAGAAAAGTCTTTTTTAAAGTCTGATTTTTTTTTTTTCAATTACAGTTGGAATAGTGCAGCAGATAAACAAGTGTTTACGGAGCAGCTAATAATCTAGCCCAGGTGGAAGACAGTGGGAGTTTATGAGCTGAAAGAGCCATGACCTGGGGTCTCCTGTTTGATTGTGGTTACCAAAACAATTTGCTGCATTTTTGCTACATTCAGAGTAAATGATTGATGTCAGTAAGAGGCAGGAAAGAGCAACTCGGAGAAATTGCAGCTTGTATTCTGTTTATTTATGTATTTTTTTGTAAAAGGATTGGTAGGTGGTTTTAATTGCTTTTGCAATGAGAGCTCCACTCCCACATAACAGAATGTACCAGCACAGAATGCAAAGCACGACACAACAATAAATCCTCCTGGCTTTTTAGAGGAAACTAGCTAGCCTTAGAGGGAGCAAAGACTGCTACACAGAACTAACCCGAACTCTCATCTTCTTATTTCATTTTTCTTTTTATTCATTCCTTGTCTAAAATTGCCCAACCTCATCTTTGAAAGATGTTTTGATAATTATGATTCACCAGACCTTTTAATTTTGGTCATATTTTAATCTTCACTACTTAATCTTCACCAGTGAAGCTTTAGGCTTTTAGGCAAGTCGAATTTGTAGGCTATAGGAGTCATATTTATACATATACAGTTGTGCTCAAAATTATTCATAACCCCTTGGACAAATCAATAATTTTAAATCTTTTTCATTTATAAAAACTACTTTGGTGAAGTTTTCATTGTATTCAAAATACATCAGTTTCTATGCACAAACCCACATATGTGTTAGATAAACTTAATTTGTATACAAATAGAGATAGCCAGAGATTCTCTTTTGAGCCTGTTCAAAATTGATCATACTCTATTCCCAATCTCAGAAAAAAAATCCTTATTTTGTGAAAGTGCACATGGTTTCAGCGATTATAATCAATTTAATCAATGTTGGTCTAATTATGTTAAATAGTAACACCTGCTCTGTAAAGTATAATTAAGGGCAAAGCTTTCATTATTTTTAGTCACTGTCACCATGGGCACGAAGAAAGAACTCAGTCATGATCTTTGTATGTGTGTTGTCAATGCCCATTGTGGAGTCAAAGGCTACAGGGGCATTTCGAAAGGACTGGATGACCCTGTATCAACCGTACCCAGTATCATCAAGAAGTTCAAAATGTTTAACGCTGTAAAAACCTGGATTGGCATGGCAGGGAGAGAAAAGTATCCTCTAGAGTCGCTAGAAAGAACTGCCGCGATGCAAACAACAACCCCTGTATCACCACCAAAGCTCTAATAGACACCCTCAACCAAATCGATGGTCCACCATTCAATGAATTCTGTACCGAGGTGATCTCAATGGACATCGACCCAGAAAGACACCACTCCTTACCCAGAGACACCAGGATGCGTGCATGGCCTTTGTGAAGGGGTCATCTAGATAGAGATCTGAACTTCTGGTCATCCCTCCTCTGCTCTGACTTGAACCCAATTGAGAATTTGTGGAGAGAGTTGAAGATCCTTGTCAATGCTAGGAAGCCTTTCAATCTCCAACAACTGGTGGCTTTTGCAAAGTGAAAGTCTGAAAACCATTCCGCAGCAAACCTGTCAAAATCTTGTGGAGACCCACTAAAAGCGTTTGCAGGCCGTCATTAAGAACATCAATAGAAATTTCTATTGATTATTGAAACATTGTAATATAAAGAGTATGAATAATTTTGAACATGGGGATTTTTTTTATATTTGTCAATAACAACCCATGAAATGTCACATTTTTGAAATATTACATTGTTATTTTCTCAGTTGTTTGTCACATTAAATATGAATATATATGAAAGCATTATAAAACTTATTCATCACAGAAGACAGCTCAAAATACTATAAAAAACACCAAGAGAATGAATAATTTTGAGCACAACTGTACATAAAATAAGGCATTCATAACAATTAAAATACAAACTCACCATCATTTAAAGATTTATGTCTGGTAGGCATTAGCAGTTTCCGTTTATAATTCATTATATTACGTTAAAGTTACATTTGTTAAGCTGTTAAGATATGACAAATGAATTTGTAATTTTAATACAGCTCCAAATTAACACGTTTTGTCACTTGACAATATTAGCATTGATATAAGCTGTTTATAAAATACCAGCTACTTACAGGACATTTTTATATATATGTTGGATTATGTCCGTTATCATGTAGCCTTATGAATACTTCTTTCAAAGTGCTACTGCTGTACTGTTGTCATTGCTATCTGTCTCTTTTTTTAATCTCCGATAGAGATCCTCTTCAATATGCCACCAAGTCTCTTTTGGCAACTGTGTCAAAACACTGACTTCGGTTCTAAATCAAATCTTTAACCACATAAGAATCAGAATAAGAATCAAAATCAGATTAATTTTCATTGCCAACTATCATGGGTTGCATATACAAGGAATTAGTCATGATTTGCTGGTACTATAAAAATATGAAAAACTAGAAAAATAAAAATATTAAAATAATAAATAAAGACATTAACTATACAGTTTGTGCAGGGTATGTAAAGTATTTAGTTTATCAGAAAAAGTCCAAGGTGCAGGGTTGCAATATAATAGTCTATAGTAGTATAGCAATACAATATAGACACATCATGTCACAAATGACAATGATTTCTTTTTAGTTTTGATCGTAGGTGATAGTGCAGCATAAGAAATTATATTAAAGCATAGAATATGACTACATATTCTATTTTTGAGTTCAGTAATTAGAAGGAGGAGATAATTGCAAACAAACAAACAAAAAAACAGTAGCAATCACTTCAGCAAGTTCAGTCAATCTTTCCTTTGCACATCCCGCTCTCCACAGCCATATGTACCCCCAGGACCGGAAACAGCTGGCACAGAGAAAGAAGAACTGAGGGCTTCCACAGGAGAAGTGTTTTTAAGTAAGCGGAAGGGGTCAATGTCATTGCCATATACAAAAAACAAGGCTTTGGATGCTACAAAAGGGTCACTAAAGCAATGGGTCTAGAGCAATACTGCCAAAGTTTCTGACCCACTGTGCCCCTGCAGGTCAACATAGCACTTTGTAGAAGTGAGAGAGGGAAGTCACCAATGTTATTGGGTTTATTTGGCATGTGCATTGCATTATTGTGTAGGAAAGCCTCTAGTTGTTTTGTTTTTTACTGACTCAACAATTTGGTAGCACTTACTCCACTAAACTCACTACACACTGGAAATTTTGTAACGTGTGTGTAAATAATGTCGAATAATATTTGGACATTGACCAAGCTATGTTTTCTTTACCTTTCTACCACAACATATTGGGGCTGAAATAAATTAATGAACATGAGTTCAACATACAGGCTTTTAGCTTTACATCCAAATAGGTAGTAGTATATACAACACATTAGACATCACCAGATGCTGGTTTTGTTCTGTGGTGAGGTTCTGCCAGACTTTAACTGCAGCTGTTTTCAGTTTGTGCTTGTTCTTAGGGGCCTTTTGCTTTCAACAAGTAAAATGCATACTCGGTTATATTCTTAGATGAAAGTGACAGACTTGATCATTGCATTTCATTTCTCCGCCTTAAAGACTTATGTTGCTTTTAAAAAATCTTTGGGTCAATGTTCATCTACACTGTGAAGTTTTTGGCTGAATCTGAATCAATAAAATATCCTTTTCACCCCATAATTCATTACTAATCACGTCACCGAAATAATACAATGGAATAGGTTTCAGTGGCAGCCGTATGTGCCCCTGCCATACGATGAGGTGGTATGATCCATAATCTTCTTATCTCATTATAAATTGTCTAACTTGGATTTTGTTCCAGAACTGTACAGGCATTTTTATCGATGTTTTTGGCAAACTGATGACTGGTTGTTCTATGTTTGAGGTTTACTAAATACCATGTAGTTAATCACTCTGATTGTTGCCTTTGACATAGACACATTGATGTCTTAAGGGTGTTTTTGATCAAGCCAACTAACTTTCTTTTGGCTTCTCCCATTAGGGGTCGCCACAGCGGATCATCCGCATGTTTGATTTGGCACACGTTTTTACGCTGGGTTTGGGACCGGCACTAAGGCTTGTGCAACCCTAATGGCTGGGGTTGGTTCCCTGACCGGGGATCGAACCCGGGCCGCAGCGGTGAGAGCGCCACATCCTAACCACTAGACCACCGGGAACTTGTCTTGATCAAGCCAACTGACAAGGTTTTTTTCTGGAAAAAAATTTATTCGACCACAGTTGTTTTCCTTGGTCCTTCCTTTTGGACCTTATGGTGTTATTGAGCTCCCTATTGCCAAATAGTTGATTTAGACACAAATAATGTTCCTAATAATATTTTGATTTTTTTGTACCCACTAAATCAACAACAGCAGACTTTTGCAACTGTAAATACCACACTTGATTGTGTGTGAAATTGTGAGATAAAAACACAAGTAGACATGTAACATATGGTCTGTGAATTGCTCATTTTAATGTAAGTACCCTCAAATTAAAGACTTTATTGAAAGTGCACCATTTCTATGTCCATTTTAAATAACAATACCTATGTCACTGTACAAATATTTATGTACCTGACTGTTTATGCATACCTAATGCTTTATGTATAGTGGCATTGAACCTCGGAAAATAGTGTTTTATTGTCTTAGCAGTCAGACTTATTTACTTAGCTTAATTGTCGGAACTGTGGTTTTATGGCTGAGACCTGATAGTTCATGAAATATAAAGTTCATTCACCTGCCTTGAACTCTTTTTTTCTTTAAAACAAATTGCACCAATGGCAGTATTGCATTGGTAATATAATCTATAGCATTTTAAAAGGGCTACCATTGCATTTATATTTAGACATTATTTATACTACATTTGCATAACGTGCAATAAAATTCTGCTATTTCGGATTTAGTACAAGTTGTAGTTTCATTAGCCCTGTTCACAAATTCAGTGAATTTTGTTCACTATTTCTCACTATAGTTGATATCTATCTCAGGTCTCTGTCAGCCCAGAGAAGTATCCGGCGTGATCACATCTTATCTAATTCATAACATTCAGAAGCATGGCCTCTGTGGTTCGAAAAGTTGGTGGGCATCACCAGTGGTGTATTTGCTGAGCTCTAAAAGCACAGGACCTGGAAGCTTCACAGGTAACGAGAGCAATCATCACAGCAGGCAGGTGTCTACTTATTGGACGCCTTCAATGCCGGGGTGATGAGGGATCCAGCAGCTCCTCTCTGCCATTGCGTTAACTATGGCTCTCCTGTGGTGTGTACTCTGCCCAGCTGCATTTACGGAGCCACTACAGTACATCTTTAAGCATGAGGTGCACAATTTGCAGCCATTTACCTTCTCAAATCAGCCCTGCAGTGTTAAGAGCCGGAGTTGTAGAGAAGCCAACACAATTATAGACTGCTGTTTTTGTTAATTTAGTTGTTTATCTTTCATTTACACTCTTGAGTGTCTTATTGTTTTTGTTTTTAACTTTAGGATAACAAGGCAATTTCCAGTTTGGCATCAGACTAAAAAACAAGGGTCATGTATTCAAAAACACAAAGTACAAAAAATGGACCATAACACGAACTGGAATGTAATAGAATAGGATATGCTTAGATAAATGTGGACCACATAGTCATAATTCTTAATCCAGGATACAGGTATGTACAGATAACAATTATGGCCCTAAACTTGGTTTCATACCATTGCTTTTAGCAGCTGATTTGAGATTTCTATCTTCCATTCTTTTTTCATGCAACTAAAAAATAAATTAGTCAAAGTAATAAAACTTTGCAGTAGTAGAGTGAGTCATATAAAATTCAATACCAAGGCATTCAAAGGGGTGAGTTTTCTCCAAGTTTGACTAGTTTCCTTCCAAAAAAAACAAAAAAAAACAGATAGTACATTGATTTGCCACACCAAATTGCCACTTGATGTGAATGTGTATGTGAATATGTGTACATGGTGCCCTGCGATGGACTAGAGTCCGGGTGTATTGCTGTGTTGTGCCCAGTATTCCCTAGATAGGCTTCAGATCTACCATGACCCTGACCAGGTTAAAGCAGTTAAAGGATGATGAATGAATTAAATTGTTCCAGAAACCATGGTAACATATATTAAACTTGGTCACACGTGTTGTGAAAAAGGAACAGAACCCATGAGTTGACGTTAATGGAATAACTGCTCATTGGGAAATAAATTGCAGTTATTTCCACAGACTGAAAACTGAACTGATGTGACCCATTAAAGAAACCTGTTCTGTGGAAACATAACAAGGTGCAATCAAGTTTACTTAAGGTGAGGCTGAGAATATATTTAAATTAATTAATTAATTGAAACACTTTACACTATGAGCTATTAGCAAAGGAAAACAAATTCTCTAACCCAAAATATCTATTAAATATCTATATTCTCTAGTAACCCAAAAATTAAATCGCTAATTGTTGCCACAGCTTTTTTTTTTTTTTTTTTTTTAAACATAGAAAGCAATTCAATAAGCAATCAAGCATGTGGTGTCCCTGTGAGTTCCTTGAAATGCTCTCTTTTCCTTTCTCCTTTCAAAGCATGCCAGTTAGTGTATTAATTAAGATAAATATTTACAATTAAATTTTATTCTGAAATCTGGCTTCAGTGTGACCCTGATCCGGATAATTAAAGTGACTGAGTGAGTATTTTCTACCAAGCATGCCCATGGTCAGAAATATCTGTCAGGCAGAAATAAGTAGATTTCAAATTCATACTGAGGACAACACAGTGTTGCAGCTTTACAGATCCAGGGTCACTGGGTAAATTCTCATTAAAATCTACTGTCTGTGTCACCTTATTTACCTGTGTCCTCAGGCGTTTTCTGTTGGATTCCTCAAACTTTCATAAAAAAAAAAAAAAAAGTGTGTGAATTTGTCAGTGTGTTAAACCATTTACCAGGCCAGTGTTTTCTGCTCCATGTCTAACATTTTTATGGTAGCATCTAAATACCTGACCAGGATGAATCCACATTTTAACTGAACTTGTGTTAAATGTAGTATTTTTTGTTTTTTTTCCAGTAAAACTGGTAGTCTTAAGTGTGGTAATTTATATAAACTAAAACAGAATGTTATCTTTTATCTAAACAATTAAAATATGTAATGTATTAAAATATATAAATGCTTATAAATGTTTGTGAACATGTGACCAATCACATCTGTATGTTTTAAAAACATCAATTTTCAGACTTAATTCTTATTTGATTGTGGGGTATGTGGTATATGCATCACATAGGGGCACCACGTATTGGGTGGCACTGCATGTAGTATTTATCCTTTTTGGAAGGAGGGGGGATGCCAAGCATGAATCTCTATATCTTTTAGCAAATGTGCAGTTGCACCTTTGAGCATGGCTGTGGGGATTTTGCCATTCAACAGGATAATCATTAATGAGACCACTGGAGCAGTTGATGTTCTTGTTCATTCCGAAAGTGATCAGTGGTGTTAAGGTCAGGGCGTGCACACCAAATTTGACAAACCATGTCTTTATGTGGTTTACTTTGTGCCCCAGGGCATTGGAACAGGATTGGGATGCACATATGGGTGTGCCAGTCAGGTGTCCATATATTCACTTCATCAATCACACTAATTTTTTCCCACAATTATCAGAACATCATTTAACTTTTGAATGTCTTGAAGAACATGTATTTCAGGATCGACAAATCAATAGCTGTAGAGTGTTTTTGTGAGGCAGACTGTGATGTTCTCCAGTTTCCTGGCAGATGAGCCAGACTGCAAATGTCAGCTTTGTATGCGCTACAGTTGAACTTAAAAAAAAAAAAACATGATCTATTTTGGATATCTAGTGATATTATATATAGCATTAGATATCCAATATATCATTAGATATATATTATATATTGATATTATATAGATTTAATCTATCCTAAAATTAGGAAGAAAAAAAAATCATATAGAAACACAGTCAGTGTTCCATTCTGTCTCGTATTTTTGGCCCAGTAGTGTATTCTTCACTTGTCTTACCCCTAACACACACACACACACACACACACACACACACACACACACACACACACACTTTTCTTTTCGAAATGTATTTCCAGTCTGATGATTCAACTCTTGATTAATGATAATTAAAAGCAGTGTTTAATGTTTAATCAGCATGAACATGAGAGGTCGAAGCTGATTGGATAAAAGCGAGGTTTTTTTTATGACGTATGCGCCTGTCAGATAAGTATGCGCGTGTACTGTGTGCACAGGCGAGTTGGCTCAGAGCTGCACTGAGCTCTACTCAGCCGAGTGAAGTATCTCCATACAGAATCAGTGATTTTAGAATAGATTTTGCACTCTTTGATTTTTTTTGTAAAGGCCTTTAATAATGATGAAAGGAGGAAACACGTAAAGAAGCAACGCGTCCGTGTTGGAAGCGCATCATCAACTTTGTATTCTAAAGAGAGAATTTCAGAGAAGCTCCGGTGGTTGGTGTTTTCTGAAATCACACTGCAGGTAGGAGGATTATTCCCATGCACGCTCACAATGCACAAATATCATTTAGTATTTGCAAAGAGATTGAACCAAATTGAGCTTTCAGATAAAATGTCCAACATACTGGCATGAGGTTGGTGACTCATTTGAGGTTGTGAGCTATTTACTAAATTATAAAGTGGAATAAGTATTTTTTATCTCCTATTCAGTGTGTGTGCGTCAGAACGGTAGGATTTGTTAATATAATCTGTAATGCATTTCATTACGTATGCTTTAAATAGCTACTGCATCCTTTTTTATGCATGCTCTAGATGAGCTTAATTACAAATATTGTACAAAAACGGTAAAAATAATAATAATAATAAGATCATGCATCATTTACTGCATATGTCAAGTGGGTTGTTATTAGTTGTACATTTGATCACAGTATTTAATATACAAACCCACAGAGAACTGGGTACAGACAAGCTAACTGTAACATATATAATCTTAATAATGCTGTAATATAATACATTTTCACCTGGGTATATGACAGTTTATTGCTGTATATTATTAGGGACAATTCTACTACCTCAGAGTTATTTGAATTATGGGGGTGTTTGTTCTAAAGTAGCCCGAAGGTCAACTGCTTCAAACCCATCTGGTTTTACAGGGTAGTGTTCCACATTTTCCTGTAATAATAAATATCCTTTAGTTCAATAACAGCCAAACCCAACCAGAAAGCTAAAATTAGGAGACGATGGGATTCTTTTCAGTTGTATTCACAACAATCTTAATTGCGAAATTTTCTGGAAGGCAAGTCTGCTCTTATTTTTTTACATCCTATTTATTTGTACGTACAATAATTTGTATTGATTGGGCCTCTTGTTTTTTTTTCCTTGACTGTTTTGTCCAGTACAAATTACACATTTTTGTCAATTGTACATCAACATCAAGAGGCCACACAGGGTGAAATGTGTGTTCTGTAATAACTGTCATTGAGGCAGTACTATAAAGTGCATCATTGTGATTCACTAATTTAAGCAATTTGATCTAATCTGAAGTAAATTGCATGGGAAGTGAAATGAATTTCCAACCACTGAATGAAGCAGCTGAATGAAGCGACTGAAACCATTTTCTTTAGCTGCTTTTTAGACTGCTTTTAGCTTTCAGTGCTACAATTGCCCAGGCATTTTTTAATTCAGAATATTATTAAAGAATACAACCATTACTACCTTTCATTTATCGCTGAATTCATGCACTTTATTACAGACAATCCTGTGTAGAGGAAGGAGGTGACGCATGCAGTAGCCAATCGCACATAGGAAATCTTGTGTCGCATCATTTATTTTTTGGTAAGTTACAGCATTCAATCTTTCTGATCAGTCCTGGAAGTGCTCTAGTCCTGGTTCCCAGTCCTCCTCTTCAGGGCAAGGTTTCCCTCCTTGCCTCTCCCTTATCCTTTTTCCGCCTTGGAGAAGGGAGTGAGGGAAACTGAAGTGGGGGATTGCACCAGTGGCCTTGGGATTTTTTCCTGGTATGCAGTGCTGGCCAGAAGTCTTCTCTCAGTCCCTCAGTTTGACCTTGGCTTATTAAATAGAACTTACGTTTTTTTATGTATTTATTAAGTTAATTTGAGTCAAATGGGTGCTTTTTGTTTTAGTAATGTCATTTGATTCTGGGTTGTATTTCATATTTATGTGTAAAAGAGTTTACATTGGAACCGTACTGCAATAAAACATCGCCCAATAAGACAAAATTCCTTTTTGTTTTACTGAGGCAGTGCACTAGACACTAGAATTCACAGCACATCATGAAGGTTAGTGAACACACATAGAGACATTTTCAGTTAGTCTAATTGTTTTATCTGTGTTGACAGAGAAAACATTGATTATTACTTATTCTGTTATAATTGGGTACACTGAGCGAGTCATGTCCCTGAGGAGCTGAATAGTAAATGTTCCAAACGAGTAAGCATGAAGCCCTCGCAACTTCCAGCAAGATTAACAGTCTCACTACCTACAGCAGCCAGTCACAAATGACACTATTATTGCAGAATAGATTTGCACAATTTAAACTGCTTTTTAAACCTATTGATGTGCCCACTGTGTTGCAGAAAACATTTTGTGAGGAAGTATGTAATTCAGCAAAGAAAACAACAAATATTCAAAAACTTATATCATGACGATTACTATCACATATTAAAGAAATGTGTAGGTAACAGATTTACTCATATTTGGTGCCATGCTCCGGCTTATTATTGGTTATTGGAGGTCATTCAGTTAATATGAATAAGTCCTGGTGGGATCTGTTGCAGTATGTGCTTGAACAACAACCTGTTCTTTTAGCCTCATTTTGATTGTTTCTCATGTTTGTAACACCTTGTAACAGTTATTGGGTTGTTCTGTTGTGTCTTGTTGTTACATTTGCACACCAATTATGTTCTTCAAAACGAGACAATCTGTTGAAAATAAATCAAAACGACACGCTTGCTAGCTCCTAATTAGGCAAGAGAATGACACGGAGGGCATCTTGAAATTGTGTTTGTTACATAGCATATAAAAGAAGGCATGGACCCTCCCACAGTTAAGAACAAGAACATTATCTACAGTATCTTCTAACTCATGTTCATTTCTCCTGAGAACTTTAATGGATATTCCAAATATTTTGCTTTTAGGTCTCTCTTAGAATTTTACAATCATGGGGTCACTTTATGGTAAAATGCAAAATAACATACATTTGAATAGTCAGTAACCACCTTTTCCTATTTATTACTGCAATTGTGTTTTTTTTTTTTTTGTATTCTTTAACTTGCTTGTTCCTCTTGTCAATGAAAATTCATGTTGAGGATTGTCCAATAGTTGTATAGGATTAACATTGCTGTTATAACACAATGATGCAAAAAGAAGCCATAATATCTGATAATACATTACATAATACTACATGTCATGATGCTGTATCTATGTAGAATACATATTTTATTTTACACAATCAATTCCTACGTTGTCTTTAACGTATTCCACATTTTCATGCAGGGTAGGTGATATGACGATATCCTGAAGCAGTCTACAGTGATGATGTGTTAACTCTGCAACATGCCCACAAGCTGCTGTAGTAGATCTTTAGTCAGCTTTCCATTTGAGATTTTGTTCTATCGAGTATTATATTGTCCTGAAATCCAAAATTTTTCTTTGGGACCTTCAACTCTACAGTGCTGATGTACAATGGCTAAATCTGCACTTTGACACCAGCCTCCTAAAAAGTTACAAGATACAAAATATTTAGAAATGTCAGAGTCTCCTGAGAGAGACGGCCCTCTGTTGCAGCAGCAGGAGGTCGATTCGAGCAGGGTAGGAGGCTGTGCTCCCTCCTCCAGAATGAATTCCTCCTCCTCCTCCTCCTCCTCCTCCTCCCCAAGCATGACAATGGAGGGCCACCCAATCTGCATTCCTTCACCCTATGCAGACATCGGGCACGATTTTGCCAGCCTGCCTTTCTATAGCCCAACCCTGCTTGGCTACAGCGGACCCCCACTTCCTGATTGTCCCTCAGTGCATCAGTCACTCAGCCCCACGATCTTCTGGCCCTCTCAGAGCCACATGGCACCGCTGGCACTGCATCGGCCACAATCCCACTGCCAGCAAACCCAGCCGAGCAACGGCACCTGGCAGGAGCTCACCTCTCGCAATTATATGGACAATGAGAACAGGTATATCCTTTCATCAACCTGCCGTCTCCTGTTTAGTCTTGTTCTGTTCACTGCTAAACAAATTTGACCTGTATTTTTATATTTTTTATAGCAATACAGTCCAGTAATAAAATCCTTATATGTAGACATTTACTTGCTTCTACACACATATTTAATCATAATGTTAAACTTTAAATCAAACCTCAAATACAAATGAGACTTCCAAGTTTAAAAAAATGATTGGAAAAAATTATTTTATCACAGCTGACCATAAAATACAGATGTATGTTCGGAAGAAAATCCCTCTTCTTTGTAGCACTTTAGGCTTTGAAAGCTTGAGAAAAATCACATAATATGGACTTCCAGTACATGAATGTCAGGCATGCTGATTCAAAAAGCATTCCCCCTTTGTATTTCTTACGGGTGAGGGGGTTGCCATGGTGGTTCTGACTTTTGATGGAACTACTAACTTCTGACAAACCTTAAAAGCTTCATGTTGAGAATATGATTTCTCACTTTATGTCAAAATGTAAAGGAGTCATTTAGACCCAAGCTGAACATTAGGGTTAAAATAGCAATGTGACTATGTTTGCTTTGATTTCTTTCCTCCTTCTACTCCAGCAAACCCGTGGGGAAACGGTCAGCAGAGTGTGAGGAGAGCTTCAGTTCCTCAGAGAGCAAAACAGACATGCATTTCTGTGCTGTGTGCAGTGACTATGCCTCTGGCTACCATTACGGTGTCTGGTCCTGTGAGGGATGCAAAGCCTTCTTTAAAAGGAGTATCCAAGGTAACGAATCCCTGATGGCACCTCATAATACTTTTATAGTTGCAGATTTTTCTTTTCTTTTAATACTTAGATACTTCCCAGTCTGAGAGGGTTTGAAACTGAGACAATAAATGTGTTTTAAAATAATTAATAGATACTCTTTCCCCTAATATGCATTTTGATCTCAGTTGTCCTAATGAAAATTGACTGAGCCCTCCAGGTCTTGAAAGTGAGGTGGCTTCTAGGCTCAGGGGCTTCAGGAGCACAGCACAATGTTCCAGCTTAGGGCTTTAATTGAAAGCTATTCTATTATGTTATATGGTTGTTGTTTGTATGATCAAACTCTTGATGTCACCCAGATGAGGATGGGTTCCCCTTTTGAGTCTGGTTCCTCTCAAGGTTTCTTCCTCATAACATCTAAGGGAGTTTTTCCTTGCCACAGTCGCCACGGCTTGCTCATCAGGGACAAATGCACACCATTCACCATCACTGTTGATTTGTGTAAAGCTGCTTTGAGACAATGTCTGTTGTGAAAAGCGCTATACAAATAAACTTGACTTGACTTGACTTGTTTCAAAATCTCTTTCATCCATTGGCTCTTACTGGAGCGTTACACAGACTGTGTCCTTTATCAATAATTTAGTTGTTTATTTTGAGACAGGTTCTATCAGTCCTCATTTATAAATTGTTGCTCTATTAATAAGAAACCTAAACTTTTATTTCCTTTTTCTACATTTCACATCTTGTTAATTTATTGCTGAGTAAGTGAGCTATGAATTCAGCTGCTCATCCTATCTCTTAATCAGGACACAACGACTACATCTGTCCTGCAACCAACCAGTGTACCATTGATAAGAATCGGCGCAAGAGCTGCCAGGCCTGTCGGCTTCGCAAGTGTTATGAAGTGGGGATGATGAAATGCGGTAAATATTTATTTGCCATTTGCTCCTTTACTATTTTCTTTCATTTTATTATCTTATATGACACTAAGAATCAGCATGCTTTGCTCAAGTCCTGTGTGAAAATATAGACTTTGTTTTATACTCTTGTTTCTGGACTTTGTCAGCCATCATGTTATAATGGAGTAATGATCTGATAAAGCTTGTGATATGGAAATAATTCACACACACATACACAGACAAATTAGTCTTAGTAGTCTTATTTCATCTTATTTTTTGTGAACAGAATAAAACATGCACTCAGATGTTAATATTTGAGTAAGGTTTTTGATGTTAAAATATTTAACGTAGGTGTTGTACCTGTGTCACCTAAGGCATTGACATCAACACAAAAAGTCCTTTTAATTACTTTACTTTATTGTTAGTCCTTTTGGCTTTTTTCATTTAGCTTTTTAAAAGCCTTGGCTAACTTTTTTGCTAACACTTTTAAACACTTTTGTGACTTAAAAAGTGTTTACTGTGGGTAAATTCAAATTTATGTACAAGAACATAAACATCTCTTATATTAGGCAATATCCTGTCTGCACTTTCTTTAAATGTATGAAATTAAGTGACCTTAAAAACATTTGCTATTGATATAGTAGCTCTTTGGCCCTTTAATATAACATCCTAGCAGGTTTTTGTAAGTTGATTTTTGTTAATATTCTTTTCTGCTACTGCTATTACGTTTACTAGCATGCACTAATCTGACAGTCAAAAAATTCTCATAATTTTCACAACTAATGCTGTTAAAAAACTAAAACTACAGTAGCTAATATGTACTAGCAGGTCAAGAAGTCCTAATCCTAATAGTCATTTGGTACAGACAACATAACAAAAATGCTAACATTTTTAGCACAGGTTCACAGTCTGCAGTGAGGATCTTTTAATGAATTAGCCAGTTTTAATCATTGTTTTTTTCTTTCTCTGCTTTCAAATGATTGTTGATGAATAAGTGAGATTAGCTGGTCTCACTATTCTCCAGTATAGTCTCTTACGATTCAAACAGGACAGCAGAAAAAGAAACAACAAATGTTAAAAAATCTTTTTTTCTTGTGAAGGTTTTTCCACTGGTTAAAAGCTAATCATGAGAGCATGTTAACAGGAATTTAACACACAAAAACATAAGTGTTTGTTTAAAGCGTTTGGTCTTGTTTTGTATAGGTATGCGTCGGGATCGTGGCAGCTACAATCGTGGTGGCGCACAGCAGAGGAGAGTGGTACGCTCTCCTGCCAGAGCAGTAGTGAGCAGTCAGAGACAGCTGGAACGGAAAGCCGCACAACCTACCAGGGTAAAGGAGGTTTTTAGTTCCACACTGAGCTCAGAGGAGCTGATAGCTCGTATCATGGAAGCAGAACCACCAGAGATCTATCTAATGAAGGATGTGAAAAAGCCCTTTACCGAGGCTAACGTCATGATGTCACTCACTAACTTGGCTGACAAAGAGCTTGTCCACATGATCAGTTGGGCCAAGAAAATCCCAGGTATGCCTCTGTGTTTGTGTGTGAACATTTTTATAAAGAAATTCACAGGCATTTGTATCATTGTATTCAAAGATGTTCCTTTTAATATTTTTTTGCCACATGGTCGTATGGTACATATACAAATATGATTATATATTTCTGCAGTAATTACACCTTTAGTCTCACATTCAGTCTTATATATATAAAAAAAAGTAAGAAAATAAAATCAGTCCTTTTACCTAAAAAAAAAAAAAAAAAAAGCTTCTCAACAGGCAGTAATACAGTGTACATTTGTTTCACTTTAGCAATGTTCCTTCCTCCCTTGGTTCAGATCCATTACAGCTCAAAAATAAATCAGTTGAATGAAACCCTATTCTAACATTGTTTGAAGTTCTTCCTATTTCCCCACCAATTTACCAGCATGTCATTGGCTTTGATTAAATTAGATATGTGTTATATCTCTACACTTTGGCAGTTCTGTTCAACTCTGGTGCATATTTTTCTTTATTTTTCCCACAGTAGAGGTGTTTCTTCTGAGGGTGGGGTGAAATTTGTTTTGGATCTTATACTGCTGCATTTACTTTTGCTATAAGCAATGTGCTATAACCGAAGTGTGAATTTGAACCAAAGACTGAGCTACATGCTGGCAGTTAATAATATCAGCTTTACATTGTTACAGGCTTATTTTGGTGTGTTGATGGTGTTATGAGGGTCTTTCATCATTGGGGAAAGATTTTGTATTATAAGCAGTGAAGAAAAATGTGTTGCAAATCACAGCACTAAATATTCAGCATTGCTCAATATATTTTTTGTGCTTTATACTAAAAAAAAAAAAGAATATTATTTATAGTTTAAGGTACAATAGAATAAAAAAACCTTACTTTTTTTATATATATAGCCTAGAAGGTATGTTAAACATGATTAAAAACAATGGATTATAAATTGGTGTTATCAAAAGTAAAAGTGCATTACAGTGCAGAACATTTTAACACAGATGTTCATCATACTGTAGATGTCATTATCTGTGTACAATGTTCACTGTTAAAAGCACTATACAAATAAAAACGAATTAAATTGAATTAAACATTTGAATGTGGATGTGACTCTCAGTCATTTTATAGACACTGTAGAAGCTGGAGGCAGACCCTCGTGGTTGTGAGTGGGCAGGGAAATTCATCTATCAAACTGAACTAATTGTTAAAGACCTAGTGCTGTTTTTTGCATAAAATATTAATGCTGTCTGCAGGTTTTGTGGAGCTCAGTCTCTTTGACCAGGTGCACTTGTTGGAGTGTTGCTGGTTGGAAGTCCTAATGTTAGGGCTGATGTGGAGATCTGTTAATTATCCTGGAAAGCTCATCTTCTCCCCAGATCTTATCCTTAGCAGGTACAGTTATTCATGCACCAGTATTTATTTTTCTATCCATCTGTTCAAATCTCTGACATAAACGAGTCTTGATATTTCTGTAGCTAATCATTTATTGTCAGACAATTTAACTGTATTTGGGTAGAACTATGCAAACTCCTTTTTCAACCATGCTCCTGAGATAAAATAAATATTTGTCAAATAGTGACATGGTTGAAGGTCAAGCAAAGGCAGGTCATAGACAGTGAGTGAAACACACAGACACAGTTTACTAAGTTAGCAATAAATGATCTATACTTGATCTAAAATTGAGTTTTGCTTCGTTGCGTTCCAATAATGTGAACAGAATGTTCGGAAATGTCTCATGGTTGCCAGGTAAAATCTTTATTTCTCAGCATATATGCAGAATTCCTACTTCCTAGAGTAATGGAAGTTTATCTTATTAAGGTTTTTTTGTGTCCTGCTTTGTGGGTTTTTTCCAAGTCATTAACAATCCTGATAATAAATACTTCTTTGTCCTACATTTAGATACTATTGTACATTGTTATTTTTTTGTTAATGTACTCTGTAAACAAGCTTATTTCTGTTCTCTAATAAGTTCTCTGTCTGATTGTAAAAAGAAAACAACACTTAAGCATAATCATTTCTTCTCATATCTAGTTTGTGAGTGGCATAAACTTCAAGACTTATAAATGTGTGACTAGATGTAGAAAAAAACCCCCATATATGATTAAACATAGCTGCATTATTGCTGGTTGTGTACACACAAAATATGATTTTAGGCAACTCTTACATGTTACAGCAAAGTGAAATACTGATCTTTTTAGGAAGTCAAAGTGCAGAGTCAGCCATGATACAGCATCCAAACGAGTTAGGAACTTTTCTTAAGGGCCTTACAGTAAAGTCCTGACCTTCTGATCATTAACTCAGAGAACTGCATCATATTAACACCTAATAACACTAGCATTACACCATGAGTTCTGAACATTTAATATTACTAATGTAATTACAATGCCTTGATCATTATGAAGTTCTTCAACAATGAAATTAGTTTACTCTTATAAATTGTAAATGTCTCTGAAAAGTTAATCAATCTGTACTAGATTATTTCCTATAAAGCAGAAACCTAGAGTGAAATCCTGGCATAGCATGTGTATTTAGAAGTAGGTGTGCACACAAGTATACACCTTGAATCATCATTGAACTAATTGAAGAACATTTATTTAGATTATTAAATCAGTATTTGTATAGTGGGTGCTTCACTTGTAATAGAAAGACAAATTAAAAATAACTTTAAAATTTGCATCATTGGCAAATAGCTGCAGTGTAACCTTTTATTTATTTATTTATTTATTTGTTTATTTATTTATTATCACTTGATCTATTCAGCCTGAAGCAAATGCCATTATTTGAATTCACAGCAAACTGAAATATTATACGATAAATATACGATAATGCCCATAAGTGAAGCATCTTCAGTTGTGGTGTAATTCAATATTACATATATAGGACAATTTCTATAGGACAAATACTTTACATTTTCTATAAGGTTAAGCAAATTTCCATTGATTGAGGTTCACAGATACTCACATATCAAAATGATGTATTAATTAATGTATTCTTTATATATATTAAGTCACATCCTTATTTGGAAGTCTTGTAATTGCTATGTTGTTCCATAGAGACGAGAGCAGCTGTGTGCAGGGCTTTTTGGAGATCTTTGACATGTTGCTGGCAGCTACGTCCCGATTCAGAGAGCTGAAGTTGCAGAGAGAGGAGTATGTTTGTCTCAAGGCCATGATCCTCCTTAACTCTAGTAAGCGTGTTTATGTTTAACATCTCAAGTGCACCTTTAAATACACATTTCTGTCTGTAAATTCCATTAAGGTGTGTTCCATTAATACAGGTGTGTGTGTGTGTGTGTGTGTGTGTGTGTGTGTGTGTGTGTGTGTTGAATGTGTGCTTGAATTTGCACACATTGTACTATTAAATCTGGCACTCTTTTATGGCTCTACAATAAACGGGTTTCAGTCAAGTTCATTGCTCTTTTCTGCCCTGTGTTTAACAGAGGGGAGTGTTGGTTAGGATTGGTAAAAGTATTGCTTACACTGTAAATGTCGAAAAGGAACAGCATACATGTTCTGGGGAGTCACACTGTCTTTCAACACATATATCCATTTCCTTTAAAATGCACTATTAAGGAGCGCCGGTGTAGTATTAAGTTTGTCGGCAGGAATGTATGGGTTTTTTTTTCCCATAAAGCTTTGATTTGTCTTCTTCTCTTAGTGAGTACCAGATCAATTGTCATTCACCCAACAAAAAGCCTCAACATCTGCTTATAATTACACTAACTAGAAATACTCAGAATCACTAGAACAATTTAAATGTCTTACGGCTATCAAGAGAAGTCTTCAGCCTTTGTGGAGTTGTGGAACAATGTGCTATGTGACTGTGTGCTATTGTAGACATGTGTCTGAGTTCTCCTGAGGCAGATGATGATCCCCAGAGCAGGACCAAACTGATGCAGTTGCTTGACTCTGTGACGGATGCACTGGTCTGGGCCATCTCGAAAATGGGCCTAAGCTTTCAGCAGCGATCCACCCGCCTGGCCCACCTGCTCATGCTGCTCTCACACATACGTCATGTCAGGTATAGAGTGTCAGTTCACTGCATAAAAAAACCTGAATGGTATATATGTCTGTTATCTGTACATCTTTAGTCATTTAATATGATAAAACTCAGTAATGAAACTGTTTCTTATGGTTTCACTTTAATATCAACATTAAATCATGGAAAATATTCTGTAGGTCTGTATGGGTTGGCAATTATTTATTTGTGAAATTCCTTAATTAATTTTTTTTTAGCACCAGTACCAATATTATTAGGAAAATTTATAGCAGCAACAGATATTTAAATATTCTTAATGTATTTGAGGAATTCGAGTCTCTTGAGACTGCTTCAGTTGTCTTTTTTTTATGATTTCCTACAACGTAACGATTGATTCGTGTCTTCAATATGTTTGAATGATCTATCTTTGCTCTTGCTGCAGCAACAAAGGTATGGACCATCTTCACTGCATGAAGATAAAAAAGGTAGTGCCTCTGTATGACCTGCTCTTGGAAATGCTCGATGCTCACATCATGCACAGTTCACGCCTGCCCCAATCCACTGTGGCCGTTGTGCCCAAGGAGAACCCTGGTGCACCGGATCCCTACAGCTGCTCCTCTCATCAGTGGGCACAGACGGTCATGGAGGGGCCTGTAGAGCTCAGCCACAGTGGTGAGGCAATAATTCTGATTTGCAAAAATTGATTCATCTGGTTTATTCAGACTGCCATGCTTATTTTTACAAGCATAAACTCCACAACTTAAGCTTGCACTGAAAAAAAATCTCTTAGTATATATTTATATTTTGAATTCCTTATTAACTCATGATATTATTGCTTGTATTAAACTAATTACTAGAAGGAATTATGTAGCATGAGGATAATCAAGACGTTACAAAGAAATAAACAGGCAAGCTAGAATGGCCCCATCTCTGAAATAAAACTAGGGATAAATAATTAGGAAATAATGGAACGAGGTCAAACTATATATTACAGTAACTATCTTTTTATGCTAAAAAAATAGAGATGCATTAAATACTGTCAAAAATGGTTGATGTCTTTTGTGCTTCTATCAGGCAGTGTGAACATTTTATTATTTATTCCATCATTGAATAAATTCAGTCATTCAGTCATTGATTTTCAACTGTAAATGTGAGGCCTACAAGAATGAGCTATCAACATGTAGTCTGAGTTCAGCTCTGTTTGTACAAGCCTGAAATTTGCTGATCACTACAAATGTCTGTATCTTCTTCAGTATACACCATTCGGTTGCACATTAATTTTGTCATGCAGTGTGTCAATGAAAGTAAAAGTACAATACTTAAACTGTGTCAGGTTTGGGGGCATGTATGTTGCTCTTTTGTGCAGTGGCTGATATGATATGATAAATGGAAATGTTTTTCTCACTACTAGTGCTCAAAAGTGACCTTAGCATAATGAAGACGGACTGAAACAAGATGTTTTTACCCAGAACAACCATGCAGCTCAAGCACATCATTCTGGACTTGGAGACTCAAAGAACTGGACCAAATAGCTGTATAAAGCCTTAAAATATGTGTAGCTTTATGAAAATAAGGATGTGACAGATAATCAGTTTTGGAAGTCATATTTGTATTTAGTGGTTTTACATTTCTTGTGTATTTCGGAGCCTTTTCTTTATATACATAGGCTGAGATCTTATTTCTCAATGCTGTTAGAGGACACTTTTAAGACTTTTCCACTGTGAGCATGTTTCTGTGACACATGTAACAAGTGTGACATGTGTCACTCCTGCACTGTAAAATTTTAAATATCAGTATCCCACCCCCCAATCCCACCTACCTTCATGACAAAAATTATGATTGAATATAAACACCGCTTTGTGCCTGTACCGATTACCAATTCTGAGTGCTTATTCGCTGCAAGGTACCTTATCAAGTGGTAAGCCAATAGGGTCAATTTGCCTGCAGCCAAATACATAAAACGCACACAATTGTAATGACAGGTCTTGGTTACACCAACTGAGACCATGCAACAAAATAACATACTTCTTGTATAGTATTATATAGAAAACATAGAGATGCATGACAAATTCAAGGGAAAAAAAACTGTGGCTCCTCTGGCTTAGTTTGAATCCATTTGGCTGCACAGCAGAAATGGTCACTGCAAGTAAATACAAAGTACTCCTGACTAATCAACTTTATCCTATGATGAAACATTATTATCCTGATGGCTGTGGTCCAGCATGAAAATTCTCTGAAGCACACGGGACCTCAGATAATGTTATGATTAACAGATTTTTTAAAATGTCAATCTGATGCTTTAGCGTGCACAGTCACCGTAGCGTAACACAGTTTTTATATGTGTAAGACAGCACTCTGCACCACTGTGTAAAGTGATTGTGCAGGTGACTGTTACAACAGTTAGTGCGTTTTTTTTTTTCCTTCGATTTGTCAAACACTCTGTATGTATGGTTATGCAAACAAAATAACTAATTCAGCACAGCTGGTTTCATATTTAATAATGATCAAACTCTCTTAGCCAAAAAGACAAGGTAGTAGGAAAAGAGCTAACCCTGCAACCAATGATATGATGAAATGCACTGCCATAGTTTACACAATTATATTTGCACTTGTATCTGTATACAGTATGTAAATGATAGCAGTATGTTGATAGTAGTTTAGCTCATAGCATCCCAGTGCTTGATCATAGGCAGTTTATAGCTCCAAATAATTTGAATTAAATTTATTTTCCGATATTCTAGGCTGAATTTGGTTTATAGAGTGATCCTGCTCCACTATTTTTCAGCTATTGTGCACAAAAGAAGATTTCTGACATTACAAACCAATACCAAAATAAGTACACTTATGTAGATTCTTTAAGGTAATGGAGCAATTATAAAAGAAAAAAGGAAATGTTCAACTAAGGTGAATACAGATATAGCAAACATTTTGCAGCACTCTTTTTATATTCCAAGAAATAATTCTCTTAAATCTAATTCTTGCTGCAGTGTCAGATATTTTGATAAAAATGGGACAGCTAAAATTGCCATTTATTATTAGGATTATTAGAAAGTTACAGCAGTAGCATTAGAAGGCTGTAGAGGCCATTATATGTAGATATGTGAGTTCAGTGTCAAATGCCATGATGTAAAATCCACTTAGATTTACTGCATTATTTTGTAACCAAACATGGGTTTTTATTTAACTCATCTGGAGACATGAATTATGTAAACTGTTTTATGATAAGATACCAGATGTGTATTCTTAAAAGAACCAAATGAATTGTTTTTTTTTCCTTGTTGTTTTTTTTTTTTTTACAATAGTGTCTGTAATCATTTTTTATTGGTATTTGTTGAATACCATCAACATTGCCATTAAATATAGGTGTTACTGTTACTGTGGTTGAGTAGCATCAGTGTGCTGCTATGTATCATTTACAAATCTTTTTATAAACCATTCATGAAGAGGACTTTTCTGCATTCTTTTAAAATATAGGATGTTTTTGTGTCTGTGTGTGTGTGTGTGTGTGTGTGTGTGTGTGTGTGTGTGTGTGTGCATGCGTGCATGCAAAATTACTGGTATCATTTATCAACACACAAACACCTTTTTTTAATGGATTTTAACGAAATGTAAAAAAAACTTTATTTAGTCATCTTATTTATTTTATAAATACTGAGAACACCTAAATTGTTTAGGGATATAATCTTTTTTTCTTAAATTGATAATCGTGTGGCTAATATTTTTTTTCTAAAATCACTGTTGCCCATTTTTTTGTAGGGTACCAATAATTCTAGAAGTGACTACAGATTTAATAATAATGAATAATATCATATAAAAATTCCTGGATTCCTTAGAGAATCCACCTCGGTCACCATTGTTCTTCCATGTAAACGATTCCTGTTTAAGTTGAACAGAATTCAAGAATGTCTAAAATTACAAGCACACAACAGGAGAATGTTTTTAAATATAAAAAATCCTTTTGTTCAAAAAATGTGTTGCTTAGCATCAGATCGTGGCATTTAAGTTACCTACTTAATTTTGTGCACATGCACATAGTTACTGCTAAGATACAGCTTCATGTTCTGTTTGTTTTTTTTGTTATTCTTTTAATAACTTTGGTAAAGATGGCATGTGCCAAAAACCAAAACTAGCGTCAAAGGGTGTGTCGAACTTATCTAAACGAAGGAGATATAGGGATGTACAGAATGTTCAAGGGATAGCAGTGTGTTTTGGTGCTGAAGTAGTGCTGTTGCTCAAGGTTTAAATTCCAAATTGTTGATTGATTTAGATTGCTGTTTTATAGATTAGAGACACTGGTCTTAACACATTTAGCCACCAGCTATAACAAGCTATTGATTTTTTCCGTGGGATTCTTTTATTTTACACCAGCTGCTGCTGGATTCAACATAGTGTGTACAAAATGCTGCAACAGAACAGACAATCACATTAAACCACCAGGGCTTTCTAGGAGTTTTATACTAAATGTGAAAGTTGTCTCTTTCATAAAGTTTAAGATTTTCTCCAAGACAAAACTCCTGATGGTGGACTCTAACTACAGCATTCACATACCTGCACACACACAGCTATATGTGCAAAAAATTTACTCAATAAGATGCATGACGATTTTGGTTTATTTCTCTTTTATTTTACATCCCAGACACACTAACAAAATAAAATCTAATCTTACCTTTTAATTTCTGAAGGCCCAGAGACAAGGCTCAAACTCTTATCTCCACACACTCCATACACACACGCACACTTGCCCATACAGGTTTAACTCACATCTAACATCAGGAAACACTGTATTACCAAAGAGAAGTGAAAAATAAAGCTGCAAGCATTGAAGGCCAAACACCCAGCCTTGGTAAACTGCACATTCACAGACACCCTATGACTGGTGCCTAAGCACTCAAAAACAGCAGAGCCATAACTTTAAGTGAAGTGAACTGTTTCACTCATGATGTCTAGGTTTTGTCCATAGACGGTTCTGAAGGTCGACGATAAATGAACAAATGCAAACAGCAAAATTCATAGCATGTTATTGTACATTTTGACCAGTAGGTGGCGATGGCATTTGTTGCATAGCTTCAGGGCAGATGCCTACCAAGTTTTGTTTATACACAAAATTTGAGATGCAGCCTCAGTTCCTGTGTGGCAGCTTGCAGGAAAATTGTCTGGTGTATTTAAAATCCCTTTTATAACCATTGTCCAGTTACTGATGATTTATTTAAGCAAATGATCTATGATATGAAATTTTGTGTTGATTGGACATCATTTGTCAGAGAAGTAGAAGCCAGCTGTCAGAAGCTAGGTTTTTTGTTTTTATTTCAGTTGTTAGTATGATAATAATGTCGGTATCAAATTTCTTGGTGCTGAGAAACACCAACTAAACTGTTTTTAGCATTTTACACATTTCTTTGGCAAACACTGGACAAAATTGGAGGGGTAGCAAAAATAGCATTTAGATATAAGAATTTTTAGCATGGTAACCATTGAGCAGTACATGGTCACAAAGTTTGTCTACGGTCGAGGTCTTGAAAATTCAGCTCATGATTTGTCTTTGCCGAGACAAATTTCAAGCTCATTTTCGGGGACTAATTTCCCTGAATATTAATAAAAAAAAACGAAAATTCTTTTTATTTATCTTTTTTTTTTTTTTTACTTTTGTGAGGCGGTCCAGATTTGGTCAGAATGTTCTAGACCCTTCTCAATCAAATTTCTATTTTTCTATTTTTCTATTTTTCTATTCTATGGGGTGCTGTAGACAACCTACCCAGAATAAAGAATAACAATAGGCACCTATTAATTTTTGAATAGTTCTCAGTAGTATGGCTTAGGGAATAAATAGAATAAAAACAATTTTATAAATAGACTTATTAAAACAGTTTAGACAGTAGCAATATGCTCTCACACAATGAGTGCTTCTGGAATTTGTATGAGTCAGTTTTGGAAACAGAGCAGTTGGTCAGTATTTGTGTGTACGCATGATGCATTAGGTTGGAGGAGGCCCATTGGTGTAACGCAGCATAGGATAAAACGATCTGGCAAAGTTGTTAGATAGAGTACAGCTGTAGTCTTCTTCAGACAGTGGTACCAAGCAGGCAAAAATGAGCAGCAGGAGCAAAAGGAGGTGAAGTGGGAAGGCAGCTCGCAGGACCCGATAGAAGAAAGACCGTGGTGGAGATGAATCCCTATTCTGCACCCTGGAAAAAACAAACAACAAAAAAAAGAGTCCCATTAAGACGCATTTTTATTCTCCTCCTAACAATCAGGGAAATTGAAATTAAACTGTCTTAGAAAATAAATCTGTTCATTACCTGGTGGCATTAAATGATTTGCTTGCTGTTAACTCCTACAAACACACAAAAACAGCACACATAGATGACATTAAATAAACACAAATTCTCTAAACCTTTTCTAAATCTTCATACTCATAAATAAATACATGTTTATTAGTTTTATTGATATAGCTGCTGACAATATGCTCTAGCCTACCATAGATGAAGATTCAAGATCATGTCCTTTATTCTCATCCAGTGCCTCGGATGAACCCTGTAGCAAAAAAAGATTTTCTATAAAGCTGCTCTGTGATCACTCTTTATATTTAATATAAATAAAACGCTGAATTAAAGGATTATTTATGATTACTTGTTTTACTGTGCAACTGATTTGCTCTTAATTGTGCAGTGGAAATCGAATGAAATACTATTTGTATCTTTCTAAATATCTTTTTCACACTTATTTATGATGTACAACTAACGATGTTTCTCAGTTCTGTCTTAAAAGAAGATCCTTTACATGACATTCTATAGACCCAGAACTACAATTTATTCCCAAATACAACCCACAAGTCCACAGTCTTGTACGCATGAGTCTATAAACTAATTTCCTTTAACACAAAATATTCAGGAAAATGTTTCACAAAATGATCGCAGGTTGTAACAGCATTTTTAAATCTGTGACACCTGTGAGCGGTGATTTTAACTTCACGATACTCTTCAACAAACTACTAGTGAGTACTTTTTTGTTCTTTGTGAAGGGAATATGTGATTCATTTGTAAATAAATAAATTATATTTATGCCCTGTATTCATCTTATAAACTTAACTATTCAATTTCCTTTAAATTACAGCAATATGAGTCATCACTAATTCTTATAAAACACGCTAGGCATATACAAGTCTGGTGTTCTAATCCTTTTCTGTCATTATATACATCAAGGTAATTAAAACATAAAACTCTGAAAGGAATCTCAATTAAATAAAAAAAACAAAACAAATGAGTTGAGTATACTAAAATATATACAAAATTATGATGCATGGATTTGTTTTGAAGATCGTTAAAAGAAGCTGGACTTCAATCTGTTTGTGTGTGAACTGATGGCCCTGTACCTCTTTTCAGATGGTAAAGATGATAAAGATTCTATGACCTGGGTGACCCTTTTAATGATGCAGAGGGCCTTTGTTTACAATCAGCTTGTATATACAGGTTCCTGGTTCAGGAGCTCAGTGCCTATGATGTGCAGTGCTGATTTAAATTCCCTTTGTGGTTGAAGGTCTTCTTTGCCATTATTGTTACTCTATGCCACATCACTATGCTATTAGCAAAAATATTATGTGACAAAAATAGTTAAAGCTTAAGTGAATATGGTTTATTCATTAATTCCCTGAATAGTAGTGCCATTGACCCCGACATAAAACAATTAACAATTAACAAATGAATGAACTGTTAAAACAAATATTAGCAAATGCAATGTTCGAGCATACTAGTTTAAATTGATAAAAATTTGTTCATCCAAGATATGTTCAAAAATAATAATCATAAGAGACAGCACATGCTCGGGTTTGGCGTTTGCTCTATCCATCGTATAATAAATCGCAAAACACCATGTTAAAAAAATACAGCTTAATGTGTCAGGCCTCTGGAATAATATATCTGCTAATGCTTTTTAAAAAAAAAATTATTTATTATTAGTCTAAAACCAGCTCTGCATTTCATCGTAACCCCAAGGTCGTAATTTATTCATATTTGTTCTTGTTATTTACTTTGAATTCGACCACTAACAGCCTGCAAGCAGCCACGTTTACAGTCATCTACCTACTAGGGTTTTTAAAACTCCAGTTTCAATATGCACTTAGCCTCCTTAGTAGGGCAGCATTTATTTCTGATATAACTTCAAGTCCCTAATGTGACAGCTATTTTAAATCAGTCTAATTTGTTCTTACCAAGCGCTCTTGAACAGTTTGGAGGTCCTGCTTGACCTGACGCAGTAGCAGCCGTAATTTGTTATGGATGACGTGAAGCTTCTCCGTGGCCTCAAAGTCGTCCTCTGGCCCTGACACTGGGAGCAGCTCAGTGGTGATCTCCTGCAGAGAAGATACCTGCCTCTGCCTGGCCTTTAGCTCCTCTTCCAGACCCTAACACCAGGGGGAGCAATACAGCTCATTAGCATGCATGATTTATTAGTTCAACATGTAGAAAATGTATAATCAACCCTAATAATCTGACCCAAAAGAAACTAATATTACTTTTTGGTTTAATACTTCTATTAGTAATATAATAATACTTAAACTTAGAATATAAGCATATAATACTTTTGTTACCCACACAAGTTTCTACTACTCAACATGACCTGTTCCTATTGGTATATATTTTTTTAAATGTATTTTGTATACTGTATATTAATCCATCGTAACGTCTTTAGACAACAATTTTTTTAAAGGAACTTGTTCTGTCTTAAAAACAAGTCAATAATTTTCTCTTCTGTATAAAATACACATAATTTAAAGACCCCAACTTCACAGAACAGCTTTACAAAACAGCTTTTTGCCAATACAAAAGTATTTTTAATAGTTAAGTACATTTCCTTACTCATATTCACAAATAATTGCCTAAGGGACTGTTTTTACTTATACTCAGCTTTAGTGGGGAAAAGACTTCTACAATTAATGCTATCGTTTGGGCCTGTACATCATATATTTAATCCTTCTAATGAAATAAGATAAATGATTGTATGGATTTCAAATTATAACTTCTTTTAGTCTCACCATCAGTGCAGTTCTGTGTTCGTGCAGCAGGGACGGGTGTACAGCTGTATCATGGATGTTAACGGTGAATCTCCTGCTCTCAGCATGTGCCAGCCACAGCAAGAGCGAGTGCAGCGTCTCATGGAACTCCTAAAAGAGCAAAAATCAAATGTCAACATCTTCTGAACAGCTAATTCACTGATTGAACAACTGCTGAATGGCACAACAGAAAAGTATTTGCTATTTACTAAGTTTAAGTTACAATAATGCCACAGAAATAAAAGTAAGTACATGTATTTTTCATTTTAAGAAACATTTACTTCACTGTATATTAATGAATAATATCTTACTTTTTACTTTACGTGGCAAAAAAAAACATGCCCTTCCTTGCTACTTTGAGGTGAATACGTTAATTGTGTTCAATTATAACCTGTCGTGACTGCAACAAGTATAATGTACAAGTATAATGAACTTGGTCCACTGCTGAAGCACACATCACTACTGTAGGGATGTAACCCTTAACTGCTCAAACAGAATATTAGAAGAATATATAGAAGTTTCTCTGGATAAGCGCATTAGCCAAATGCCATGAATGCAGTATGTTCATAGTAGGTATGATATTGAGTATTTGCTTATCAAAAGCAGGGAACAAACGAACTTATTAAATAAGAAATGCAAAATGACCAAACATACCATCCTAAACACAAACATGAAACAAAAGAATAAATGAAATAAACGACAGGTGCTTATTTTTCAGAGACTAGATTTGCACCTAGATTTTGCACAATGTACTTCTTACCTGGCAATGCATGAACGACTTTCGCAAATCGCCCTCCCACTTCTCCAGACTCATGCAGGCATCTGTCCAGTTTTGGTTCATGCTGCAAAAGTCTTCCTGTAGTTGCTGGACCTCCGGACCTGTTTGAAACTGCAGCTCCTGCCCACCTAGATTCAGACTCAGCATGAGTGTCTTGTAGCGTGCGAAAGCTTTCTGTATGTCCTGTAAGGAGAGGAACAAAGGAAAGTGTCAGAGAATGTTCCATGGATAGATGGTCTACAGACATTTCACCAAGTGAAAGCAATTCATATAAAATGCATTAATATAAAAAAGAAATAGGCTGGTGAGGAGCATAGCATCTGTGTGCACTACAAATAACTGTTATTATTGATCTAGATTATTTCACTGTACATTAATTTCAGTCAATCAAATTGCACACATCACCATAATAACTTAATCATTTAGAGATGTCATATCATAGAGTGAACAATTCTTCCTGTATTAGAAGTGCACATGTTGCAATAAACAATAAAGTAAACAACATGTGTAAATAATATAATTAATATAGTGCAAGTGCATTATTAAAATTAAATGTGTATTATGCTTTAACCTGACATTTTCCTATTATGTGGTCATTGTAAAGGATGCAATAAATGCATTTTTTGCATTTTTGCATTTAATTATACAAAGTATTCATGAGTGCACACCTTTAGCTGTTTGACCCTTTCCTCCATGATCTGCACACTAACACATGCTGTCTCTGCATTCTGGAGTTTCTCGAGCTCAGGCATGACCTGGCCCAGCCAGCAAGTGAAGTTGTGCAGGTCAGACATCAGCTGTTCCCGGTCTCGACTGTAGCACTGCTCCTCTCTGACTGCCTGTGCCTGGTGGAGCTCCCAGCGCTCAATCACTCCTGCAAAGGACAGAATAAAGAAGAGCAAGCAGAGTAATGCAGGCTGAGGAGTGGATAAATCACAGACTGGGTCAGTGTGATGTTTTATGTGTAGTATTAGAATTTGCACTGAATAAGAACAGAATGCCTATCAGTGTACTAACATATGTAAGTAAAAAAAAAAGAAAAAAAAAAAGAGGGTGGTTTTAATAAGGCTACATGACCCACACAAACGACCAAAACAGGTATAATAATGATGGACTTAAAGAGTTACCAAAGGGTATAGTATAGTATAGTATAGTATAGTATAGTATAGTATAGTATAGTATAGTTACAGAGATTTGACTTGACATAGGCATACTCAATTACAGATGTGTAACATAGAATTGTGCAATATATGCTAATACTGACAAAATAATCGAAAAGTTTTCATCTTTCTTTCCGTTGCTGTTTCTGGGCCCCTGAGCAAGGCCCTTGACCCCATATTTGCACATGAATAAGATATCGTATGAATAAGATAAAAGTGTGTCTCTCTGGATAAGGTCATCTGCCAAATGTCCTGTCTCTGTATATATATATATATATATATATATATATATATATATATATATATATATATATATATCATATATTTGTATCAGTTTATATACGTATACATGGTGTGGTGTGTATTCAATTATAATAATACAATAATCCTACATTTATTGCATGTGAAACATGGGTGGATAATATGTGGTGAATAAAACTGTAAGGGGTTTGTGTGAGTGTGTGTGTGTGTGTGTGTGTGTGTCTTAATTACTCGGCTGTTTGTCTGCAGCAGTGAGGCTGGTGAGGCCTCCTTGGCCCTCCTGATATTCATCATCATCCAGGATGAGTGAGACCTTCTTCACATTCTTAATGCTGCTGCTGCACTCAGACATCAGCTGAGCCTATTGACCATTGTTGAAAAAGTTGATGTTAGTGTACCTAGTGTCAACAGGATATACAGATATAGCTGATATAGTTCAACTCCACATGCACACAGAAATATGTGGAATTCCCAAGAGACCAACCAATTCAAACCAAGTACAAGTTTAAAATCTCCAGCACCAACAATCATGTCCCTCTAAAATCACTGAACTCACACAGACACACACGTCTCACCGTTTAGCTAATTACCTACAATTTTTATACTTTTATAACAATTTCAGTTTTACAATAGCTACCAATACTTTTGCAGTTGATTCAGCTTTATTATATTTTTGTTGAATGTACTCACATAGCCTTGCTTGTATGGTGTGCTTTCATGTTCAGGAAGTTCATGTGCATGTTCTTTTGTATCAGGAAGGGTAAAGGGGATTTTATCTGGAACAGCCTGTGAGTGCCAGCTGTGATCTCTTACATCGTGTCCTGGGACTGGGAAATAAAGAAAGAAGGAAAGAAAGCAATTATGATTCGTTCGCTGCACATGCAGCAACACGTGCAAATGTAGTGATGGAGCACTGCCCTTCATTCCTGAGGTGAGAAAGTGTCAGTATTATCAGCGTTATCATGGCATGCCTATCAGCATTGTGCCATGCAGCAGCTGTGTACAGGGAGAGGGTGTGGGTGGACTGAGTCTGCTGAGAGTGAGGAGTCTAACCTCTCCATGCCCTCTCCTCCTCTCCTTAGTGTGGGCAAGATAGGTACTCAGCTCCCCCTCTCTGAACCCAGCTTAGGCTTAGCTGCTCATGCTCAGCATCAAGCCAGCTGGGCCATTGGGAGGACAGGAAGATGTTTTTGTTCATACACAAGAGACAGAGAGGAAGACAAAAAAACCCAGGACAAGTAGGAGTATAATAAGAGTTTTTTGATGCCCTGTGTGCCCAATCTATTCACACACATGGCTTGGTTAAATGGGAAGAGCACAGGAGGTAATGAGAATTAAGTAAGAGAAAGTGTTAAGTATAGGTGCGAGAATGTGCAGCATGCCCAGCTATAGATACATCTCTGAAAGTGGCCGATGCCCACCTGATATCGCTGTTTGAGGCTGCACTGTGGAGTTTACAAAAGCCCTAGAGCTGTCTGTGTCGTCCACACCTGAGGGAATAAACAACTTCAGGCTCAGAAATAAGTCTCAGGCATTTTGGGTCATTTTGTAGCAGAGTACTCTAACTCAGTGGTCCCCAAATTTTTTTGCGCCACTGACTGGATTAATGTCGGACAATATTTTCACGGACCGGTTTCATGTCGGACATTGTTTTTCACGGACCGGCCTTTAAGGTGTGGCGGATAAATACAACAAAATAAAATGATACGACCGGCAAAATTTTTTTTTTCTAAATAAAATAATAAACATGAATCCACTGTGTTGTTTTTTGTTCATTTTGCTAGCTTGGGGTTTTCATTTAGCGGCAATGTATTATGTGTTAGCGGCCGGAGCAGCCACTTTAAGAAGGTAGCAGATGTAGGTAAGACATGTGACCGAGGCATCATGACATGCATCAAGAGTGAGTCATAGACAGATGTGGTAGAGAAAATCCGGAAATTTTCCTGAATAAAACATCGTTCAGAATCAGATAATAAATAAAATAGAAATAATGAAAGTTTTGTATTCTTTCTGTGCAGCCCGGTACCCACTGACCCGCGGACCGGCACCCGGTGGTTGGGGACCACTGCTCTAACTCATTAACAAAATAACTACAATGTTAGTTAAGAAAACATATACCAAAACAATCATTTGACACGTTAATCCTTGTTTGACTTGTAATAAACCCAAAATATTTCAGTTGCAAGCACTTATAATTATTTTGATAATTTTATAGGACAGCAAGCAGAATGGCTGTTGGGAAATGTCTAGTGGCATTATGGGATTTAGTTTTTTTTTATACTGTAAAATTTGATAGTTAACAGATTTTTTTTACAAATAGTATAAAACTGAGCAGTTGCTATTTTTGGCCTACAGTGGGGTTAAAAACTATAATGTACTAGTTGCTATAATTGTGACAGGTGTCAGCTAACAAATTAGCCATGTCTCATGTTCAAGAGGACAGAAATTATAATAAAAAAGAAAAAGTTGAGTAGTATGTACTTATCATCTGTAACATAATAACTATGTCCTGGTCACTCATTACAGTTCCGAGGAACAAACTGGACTTGAACACAATGCTTGCCATCTGAATTCTTAGTATTCGACAGTTACCTGAAATGCAGCTGAACAAGCTTGCATCATCATTCTCATCATGTGAGGAGGAACCACCCACATCTCCAGTGTGGTCCCACTCTAGGGGGATGGAGTCGACACTAAGCGGTGTATCACAGCCTGACCGCTCTGGTGGGGGAAACAGAAGGGACATGGAGGTCTGGCTGGTAGATGTGTCATTACTTGGTTTGGCTACATCAGAATCTTCCATCCCTGCAGTGCTCTTGCTGATGATCAGATCAGATTTGTCCAACATCTGGAAACAATGCAGAATGGAAAAAGGATGTGAGTAATGAGTATGTCTATGAAAGTGTTCACATTGAATATCAGAATGGGGTGGAGTTACAATTTTGACTTAACTAACGGCATGTTTTTTGCACCAAAGTGCCAAAAACCAGGAATCCAAGGGTACAGGGGGTCGAAACAGTGAATAGTCAGTGCATATTTTTAAAAAGTAGAATACATTTTTTTCAAAATATTTATTTTTTTTAAATTTAACATCTAATATTTTGATTGTTTTGCTTTAAGTTATTTTGGTTCTAGCTGAGTTAGTTTTGTACCAGATTTTTATAAATACATTCTGCACACATTGTAACCTTAAAATAAGATTCAGCCTATGTTAGCCATTGGTCCCATTGTATCAGCTTAAGTTACACTGAATTACTCAGTAACTAACCCTCTAAACAGGCAATAAGAAATTAATCCGATATGTAAGCACATGTCTGTGTAATCAGTAGGTCAGGTAGTGAAATGCAGAAGAAAAGAGCAAAGTGCAGCATACAGGTTGAGGGCTAGTGAGGCGCTGGTGGAAGTAGGCCACTCGGCTGAACACTTGCTGGCAGTAGGAATGCAGTTCTTCGAGCTCATCCTCAATAAGAACAGCATCCAGGGGGGCACTCTTCTGTATCAGACCCTCACCAAACACAATCAGAGCATCAATCTTGTCTGTGTTCCGAGTTATCGTCTTCTTGAGACCCTTTAAGTACAGACACAGGAGTACAACTGCATGAATACAACTGTTTGAAGTACAACATATTTATATACAACCAACAAATACAACCAACAACACTATTCAATTTTAGTGCTGCTGGATCGCATACTAATAAGAAAGTGACTTTTTTCTTATCTGTATTCTGACATATGTAGTTGAGTGTATGAAGGGATTATGCACCTGGCCTACTGGAAGTAAAACTAACTGAAATGCAGGAAGTAAAAATTATAAGAAAACATACAAATTAAACAAACTAAACCCTTTTCCTCTTATCAGTGAAATGCTGGTGTAAATTTTAAATGTCCTGAACAACTCATGCTCCAACATTTGTCCACAAATATTAGTCAGGAACTGCAGTCACAGAAAATGTCTTTTCTAGGTCTGGAGTAAGTGATCATTAAAGGGGAAAAAAGTTTATATTTACTTTGAGCTTTTTCAGCTTGTGTTCGATGTTGCTCTCTGAGAAGTGTTCCACATTGGTAAGTTGCAAGTCCATTTCAGTCAGCCAGACCAGCAGACTCTCTCGTGTTCCCTCAAAATCCTCTCTCTGAGTTGTAAAGTGCTGCAGGGATGGAAAATATGGTAAATCCCTCAATTGTAAAATGCATGCAAAAAAATGCCTATACACTATTGTCTGACAAAATATCTTTTATAAGGTATTACTTTTATTAATGTTTTTGTTAGTCTTATAATATTTTTGGAGCTTGTGGATCAATAAGTAATACTTAAAAAACTGGCCGGTTCTCTAATGACCCAGAACAACAAAGTATTCAAGAAAATACGGATATTCATAGAAGGAACTATAACACTACAAAGCTCAGATATTAGTGTTCGTGTGCCAAGGCAACACAAGTGGTGTGGTGGACTCACCCTCAGCCTGCGCAGGATGGCCGCCACTCTCATATTCAGAGCATCCCAGCGCTGGTTGCCCTGGTGCACCATGGTCCGTAGCTTGTTAGCTGAGTCCGTACGGTTCTCCCGAGCCAGACGTCGGTATTGGCAATTAATCATTTCAAGTTGGGGCAGCTTTTCTTGTACCTCTCTTTGAAAAGCCTGCATGTTTGCAAACAATTCAAATTTAATAATTACAATTGCAAATTAAGCCAGTAACAGGAATCTACTGTATTCCAGTATTCTAACTTCTCTATGCTCTACCTCTGTTCTGCCATTATCTTATAGTCTGATTAAATTCATTTGTATTGTGTTTAGTTCAGATTAGTTATATATAGCATGTGGACAAAAGCTTGTGGACACCTGAACATAAAATTCATATGTGCTTTTTAAATATCTTATTCCACATTTACAGTAGACATACACATACACTAGATTTTGGAGTGTGGTTCTGGAGATTTGTGCTCATTCTGCAGGAATAGTGTTAGTACAGTCATGTACTGATGTAAGGTGAGGAGGCCTGGGGTGAACTCAGCGTTCCAATTAATCACAAAATTGTTCAATTGGGCTGAGGTCAGAGCTCTATAGAAGACCACTTAAGGTATTTTATTCTAACCCTTGTAAAATCTTCTATAAGCTTACTTTGTGCACAGGGGTACAGTCATGCTGGAAAACATTTGGGCCTCCTTGTACAAGTGAGAGGAAAATTTTATGCTACAACAAATAAAAATCCTGTACAATTGGGCCTTCAACTTTGTGCTAACAGTTTGGTGAGGTCCACATATAACTGAAAAAGTCATGTGTCCCAATACTTTGTCCATGTAATGTTTTTATACAATGTTGTATCAATGTCTTATTGCATAGTGCTCTTTTAAACCCTTGCCACTGTCCCTTCTTTTTCACTGATTTTCGTTGCACATACAATTTGAATCAAACTTTTATAATAAAATAAAATGTATTTTATTTTTAATAAAATAAAATAATAAATAAAATTTTAAAATGATCAATCAATCAATCAATCAATAAATTGTGATTGCATATAATATCACTCTAACATGTCTCAAATGACACTAAATCTCACCTCATATTTCTTGAGTTCATCTTTAGCCACGGTGTAGAGAGCATCAGATGACTCTGGTTCAGGGGTAGCAGCCTCAGCTATGTTCAGCCAGTCTTCAAACTGCAGATAATCTTCCTGAAACTTACACCAAAGCCTCCAGGTCTCCTCGATCCTAAAAGATTTAGATGATATTGTATGTTTATTATACAATAGATCATTTGTAGTATGGACTGTAGTAGTATGTAGTAGTATGCCTACTCCTTACCTGATCTTCCTCTCTAAGGACATAGAGCAGATGTTTCTCCAGCGTTGGTCCAGATTGGAAGTGGTTTGTTGGATGGAATCATGTTCACTGTTGTCGCTGCAAGCATCCTCATCATGCAGCAGCATGTCACACAAAGTGAGGACAGATGTTATGCTTTCTGTGTGCTGTTCAATGTCCTGCTGCAGCTCCTGGACACACAGAGGTATTGGTGTTGAAAGGCATAAACTGTTTGGAACTTACAATGCGAGAAATAATTACATTCTATTATGACCCTCAAATGCCATTTAATAGTTCTTGTACGTTATTATGTACATTACTGAAAACGTGAATTTCGTGTAGTCAAGCAGTTTGACTGGAACTAATACTGATCCTCAGCAGAGTGAAGAGTAAGCAAGGAGTTTCAAATTTTCAATAGTGTTTATATTAATATAATATATTATATATGCCTCCGTTTTTAAAGAACTTGCATCTGCCTGAGAATCTGGGGATTACTGGGTTGCAAAATTTCAGTATTAACTCTTCGGCTAACATTATTTTTCTACTGTCGTTTTCTGTAATTGGTTAAAAAGAAAAACTGTACACATAAGGTACTAAATCTAAAACTAGCTTGCCTGATGCTCTTCCAGTCTCTTCTGGATCTCGTCTCCATCGCAAATGCTATAGTGTGCAGGCTTGGTCAGCTCTGCTTCGATGCGAGACAGCCAGCTCCGCAAGTTACTCATGTTCTTATCAAGTTGTTGCACAGCAGCCAGAGTCTCTTTGAGCTTGTTCAGTCTGAAAACAGATTGGTAGAAATAATACAAATAAATTTGCAAACAATTCCATTCCTTCATACACCAACAGAAGGAGCACTACAATTTTGCTAACTTGCACTGTGTTAATGCATAAATAAATGCAGAGGTGGCAAAAGTACACACATCCTTTACTTAAGTAGAAGTACAGATACTCATGTTTTAAAATACTCTGGTAAAAGTTGAAGTACTGATTAAACTTTTTACTTAAGTTAAAGTAAAGAAGTCTTGGCTCTGACATGTACTTAAGTAAAAAGTAGTTATTACTGCTACCTGTTTTAGATAGATAGATCGATAGATAGATAGATAGATAGACGTGATAGCCTAGTGGGTTAATGTCAGGGTCCCCACGAGGATGAGGTTGAGAGTTTGATTCCTGGTCGAGCTGGTTGCTGTGTTGGTAAATAAAACTTCTGGACCTAGTCCCCTCTGAAAACATTTCAATTCTGTGTTGGATTAATTTCTTGATTTCCTGGTCTTTAATGAAAGATAACTCCACCAAATAAAAGGCACTTCTGTGGTAGCTCAGTGGGTTAAGGCTTGTGCCTGAACATGGTCCTTAATATAGTCCACGCTGGTGATAAGGTTTCAAAGCCAGTCCTACATGCCTTCTTTCTTACTACGCTGGCATGAAACAAAGTATGAACCCTCCAAAAAGCACACATGCTTTTCAGCAGTGGTCGCTCAGTGGTTTAAGGCTTGTGCCTCATCTAAACATGCTTCCACGTCTGATCTCTTCCATGGTTGAGTGGGTTAAGGCTGGTGCCTCGCTGATGGTGAGGATCAGGGTTTGAATCCTGCTTTCTGCCTGCTAGTTGCGATGTAGGTTATGTTCCTGCTTCCTAAATCTTTCTTTAGCTTTATATTCTTGTGTTGACGGTTTAAAGGAAGATAGACCTGCTCTAAACAAGCTTCCTGATCTGTCTTCCCTGATGGTTCAGTGGGTTAAATCAGGTTTCTTGCTTTTGGTGGGGTTCAGGGTTCGAATCCTGCTTTCTGTCTGCCAGTCACGATCAGGATTCACTTCCTACATCTTTCTTTAGCGATATATTTTTGTTTTTAATGGGTTGAAAAGAAAGATAGACCTGCTCTAAATAAGCTTCCTAGCCTGTCCTCACCAATGGTTCAACGGGTTAAGGTTGGTATCTCGCTGGTGGTGGTGATCATGGTTCGAATCCTGCTTTCTTCCTGTTATTTACAATGTGGGTTCAACTTGTGCTACTTACATCTGTATTCGCTTCCTACATCTTTCTTTACCATTAAATTCTTGTGTTGATTGTTTGAAAAGAATGATAGACTTGCTCTAATCAAGCTTCCCATCCTGTTTTTTTCTGATGGCTTAGTGCAGGGGTGGCCAACCCGCGGCTCGCGAGCCGCTTGCGGCTCTTTGGCTGGTTTCTATGCGGCTCTTACGTTCATATCGATTTTTGTGTATTTGATTTTTAATGTGCGTGTTCGCTTTGCTTAAGTTCAATACGGTATTTTTAAGACTTAAATTAGCTTTCCCCTACTGGGAAACTTTGCGGTATATCAGACCTTGGCATGAGGCCAATCATAAATTACAGGGATGCACCGAGAATTTTCGGAAATACCTAAATCACCGAAACAACACGGCAGAAACACAATTGTAATGACGCAATAAAAAAGCGCAGCAGTACACTGTTATCTGGATAAGAGCAACATGTCTGCGGTGTGCGGAGAGCGATTTGCAAAACATGCAATGCTGAAATTTCAAGAGGGGGTGTATCTGCAAAGAGTTTCTCTATGTCGGGTTTAATTGATCACCTGAAATCCAAACATCCCGATTGCCATTCTAAATATGAGAAGAACGCGGCGCAGAAAAGTAGTCAATCCGAGCATGCGCACTTCGTCTGTAGTGGACGTTTTTGAAAAGGCAGGAAAGTTTTCCAGTGAAGGTGCCGAGGCAAAGAGGCATAACACACAAAATTATGGATTTTATTGTCATTTGAATTGAATTTTCATTTCGGTGCATCCATAAAATATTATCGTTGGTGTGGCCCTCTGACACAATTCAGGTTTCTCATGTGGCCCCTTGTAAAAATTAATTGCCCACCCCTGCGGTACATTCATCTCACGCACATTCGCATTTGACGAAAATACCGTATTGAACTCAAGCGAAGTGAACACGCACATAAAAAAACCCACAAACAAAGTCTGTGTTTTCTACCCTGAAACACGTGAAATAAAAGCATCAATCTGTTCTGACTGACACCCATGTGAAAGAATTGCTTCGAGTGGCAACAACGGAATACGAGGCAGATTTGAAGGGGATTGTTTAAGGCAAAGAATGCCAAAATTCCCACTAAGTAACATGCATAGTAAAAGAAAAACGCTATTGTAAATTAATATATTTTTTTTGTGGACTTGGTTGAACTGAGAGTTTGTGTGTGTGTGTGTGTGAGTGCACACAATGTTCATTGTTGAAAATGACTGTCCTGTGGTCTTAGAACTGTAGGAGTCAATTTCTGTCATTATGTTGGTGTGTGACATTTACAATAAATCTGGCTGAGCAGAGGTGTGTGTGTGTGTGTGTGTGTGTGTGTGTGTGTGTGTGTGTGTGTGTGTGTGTGTGTGTGTGTGTGTGTGTGTAAGAGGAAGGGATGGTGATGTTCATGTGTGCCCATGTGTATGATGTGGCTCTTTGGGGTAACACATTCAAAAATGTGGCTCTCGGTCTCTGACTGGTTGGCCACCCCTGGCTTAGTGGGTTAAGGCTGGTACTTTGTTAATGTTGGTGGTCAGGGTTCAAACCTGGCTTTCTGTCTGCTAGTCATGAGGTAGGTTAGATTCCTACATCTTCATATTCTTGTTTTGATGGGTTAAAAAGAAAGATAGACCTGCTCTAAACAAGCTTCCCAGCATGTCCTTCCTGATAGTTCAGTGGGTTAATGCTGGTGCCTTGCTAATGGTGTGATTCAGGGTTCGAATTCTGCTTTGTCCCTGCTAGTCACGTCATGGGTTTACTTCCTATGTCTGTCTTTAGCATTATATTCTTGTGTTGATGGTTTGATAGAAAAGATAGACCTACTCTAAACAATCATTGCAGCTGGTCCTTCCCGATGGTTCAGTGGGTTAAGACTGGTATTTCGCTGTTGGTGGGGTTCAGGGTTCGAATCCTGCTTTCTGTGTTTCTGTCTGGTCTGAATTTTTTGCTTTGAAGCCTGAAACAAACGATAAACCCCCAAAAAAAAGAAGGTGTGTTGTGGGACTTGATGGCTTTGTGATAAAAGCCTTGCCTCTGAGCTCAGAGGTTGCTGGTTCGAATCTGGCTTGTCCCCACACTGGGTAAGCTGTGTGGAAGGTAGTGTCTGGTGAGCAATGAGGTAGTTGACAGTAAACAAAGGCTGTGAAGACCTGCTGCTTCACAGCCTCAGAAAAAGTGAGGGTGATAGGTTTTTGGCAGAATTTTTCCCTATATATGCAAAACTAAGTCGATACTTTTTTGAACATTTTTGCTTCATAACCCCCTGTTTTCAGCTACTCAGACACCGGGGGGGCAGATGCCCGGATATTGCCCCCCTGCTTCAGGATACGCCCTCCGAAACCACATCCAACCTTCCACGCAGCCATTTCTGACACCTTCCTTACTACAGCCACCGGAACCTTCCACACTATTAACTTTGAGCCCTGGCCGGGGTTTGAACCGGCAACCTCTCAACCCAGAGGTAAAGCTCTTCCAATTGAGCCACAGGATCTCCTGCAAGAACCTTTTCTGGTTCTTTTTAAAAACTTTTTAAACAATTTAAAGGAAATCTAAGGGGTAGGAATCGAACCGGGTGAGTCAGATAGCAGCGACCACTTCACTGACCATTACACCAACACAGGAGAGGCAAACAAACCTTTGCTTATTGAACTCTTGGCTTTTCTATAGTTAGGAGACCAGTGTTTTCTCTTAGATCATGATGGTAGAGGGTCAAAACTTCTCCTTCCTGTACATTCTCTCAGTAACTCGAAGTCTATGAGAAGTGACTCAGGTACAAGAACCACATCTCCAACACCTGCACCACTGATATACTATGATTTGCCAGCAACCAATTTTAATGATCTTTCATTGTTTTGTTTTTAAAAACTTCTTATAATGTTCAATATGAAACTAGAAGTAAGAATCGAACCAGGGAAGTGTTTCATCATAGATCACTAATGGCATTACTTCAAAACTCAAAACTTTGTTAGACATGTAAATAAGCAGGAAAGACAGAGACAAAGAGACACAGACACAGCTTTAGAAAGAGTGAGAAACAAATAGAGAGACAGCAAGAGAGAGACATATACAGTGAGACAGAGACATTTACTAAAAGAGACACAGAGACAATTAGATAGAGAAAATAGAGAGACAAAGATAGCGAGATATAGCCACTTCCTGTTGGAAGTGTTTATCAGCGACTCTTAATGATCTCATTTACTAAATGAGCAGTAGTGAGTTAAGGGCTTGCTCAGGTGCCCAAAACTGGCAGCTTGGAGGTGTTAAACATGTATCATATTTACAGCATGTGATATATATGTAAGCATATGTACAGCATGTGATATATGTAAGCATATGTACAGCATGTGATATATATGTAAGCATATGTACAGTGATTAAATATAAACACTATATCAGTGCAGAGACGTGTGGACATCATTTAGAGCCTTCGCTATGTTTCCACACGGACAGTTAATGAGGTGATACCGGAGAAAACGCACCTCTTCAAGTCAAGTCAGGAAGCTTATATATATATATATATATATATATATATATATATATATATATATATATATATATATATATATATATAATTATAGACATTTACAGATTTAAATGATGTATTGTTTTTATCTGTACGATCAATAAAGACAGTAATTTAAGTTTGTGTCACCATTATGAGGGAAAAACCCACAAAACGCCACCCAGAGGGTTAATTGTAAGAATCATGGTGGATTTTGGTGTTTGATTTGAGTTAATTTATTTATTTTATATCTAAGTAAAGAAAGGAAAACATTTCGTGCCGTTTAAAATAATTTTAATTTTGACAGCCATATATATATACACCAGTGGATTGAACACGCAATGACAGGAAATCGGTTGTTCGGCTGAAATCGGCGCGCAGTGAAAATAAAAAAATAATATTTCACCAAATCAATGGATTAAAACTAAAGTAACGAGTCTGTTTTGAAAATGTAAGAAGTAAAAAGTACAGATATTTGTGTAAAAATGTAATGAGTAAAAGTAAAAAGTTGTCTGAAAAATAAATAGTGGAGTAAAGTACTGATACCAGAAAAAATCTACTTAAGTACAGTAACGAAGTATTTGTACTTCATTACTTCCCACCTCTGAATAAATGCAACTTTACTAAGGCTTCCTAAAAGGTACATTGAGAGCTGCATTTTCTTTGTTGTCCACCGAAAAGCTTTTATCTATCCTGCACAGACTAAGGTGTCTCCCTGTCTCTCAAAATGCACCATGGCAACATACTACCACCAATGCCCTCGCTCAAAACAAGTAACCATAGTTACTATGGTATTGTGAACATGGCCTGCTGCACACTTGAGGGTATACTGCTCACCTGACCCCATTGTGTCATATAGCTAATTTGACATGACATCTCTCCCCACTCAAAATCCCCCTCTACCCTCTTTAAACACACATAGACAGACACATAAAGGCTGTGGAGTGACTGCAATATCAAGGCCAACCATATGGCAAAGCCAACACTAGTAATAGTAATAATCTCCCTGCCTCCACTGCTAGCACCATCTGACTCTGACTCTGCCTGTCCATATCATGGTCTACATAAGTGAACTGATTCATAAGAGAAATGCACCTCAATAAAAGGCTCTTAGGCTGTCAAAGCCAAAATCCCTATTTTCTTCTCACAAACTATTATCTTTGGGGCACAATATCACCAAAATATGTCATTGTGAAAAAGCTAATTTGGTCACAGTGCTATAGGGTAGAAAAACACAAAAGACAAAAGATTTTCATGTAAAACGTTTGATACATGAAATCAACCACAACCACAAATTTAAACAAAACTTATGCTTATATAACTTATACACCAGCCTGTGTGGTGATTTTTGATATGTATATTAATCTAGTGTACCAGTGTTGATTTTTCATTAATAGAGACTCAAAGCACTTTCGTACGTCACTCTGGACAAGAGCGTCTGCTAAATGCTGCACATGTAAATGTAAATGGTGATGCCCTTGTGAGGACTACCATGAAAATTGTGTCTTGCTTACAGTCAAACATGATGGTGGTACCGTCATGGTCTGGGGCTGCATGAGTGCTGCTGGTACTGGGGAGCTGCGGTATTTTGAGGGTAACATGGGTTCCAATATGTACTGTGACATTCTGAAGCAGAACATGATGCCCTCTCTTTAAAAACTGGGCCAAACAGCAGTTTTCCAACATAAAAACGACCCCAAACACACTGCCAAGATGACAACTGCCTTGCTGAGGATGCTGAAGGTGAACGTGACGGAGTCGCTAAGTATGTCTCCAGACCTGAACCCTGTTGAGCACCTGTAGGGCATCCTTAAGCGGAAGGTGGAAGAGCGCTATGTGTCTAACATCCAGCAGCTCCTTGATGTCATTATGGAAGTGGAAGAGGATCCCAGCAACAAACTGCAAATCTGGTGAATTCCATGCCCAGGAGGATTTGGGCAGTGCAAGATAACAATGGTGCTCACACACAATATAGACAAAGTTTTGACATGTTCACAGGGTGTACTCACTTTGTTGGCAGTAATTTTGACAAATTGATGGCTGTGTGTTGAGTTATTTTCAGATGACAGTAAATCTATGCTGCTATACAAGCCGCACACTACTCTAAAATATATCCAAGTTTAATTTCTATAGTATTGTGAGATGTGATTAAATGGTTGCTAAAATGTTAGGGGCGTACTCATTTATGTGAGATAATGTATGTTTTATTTAATGTCAAGTTATTATTTGCTTTTTTTGTGAATTGCAGATAATTAATCATAGTAGTATTAGTTGAAAACTGATTTCACGATGCTGCTGTACACAAGCAAGTGAAACCTTTTAACATGATTTATATGAATAATGAATTTGTTCCATTTAGGTTACAAGACTAAGTTGATTCCCAAAGACATTTTGTTATATTTTACAAAGACATTTTTGTTATAGATACTTAAACTTTTTCAGTGAATAATGAATAAACAGATCCAACTAAACCCCTGCAATTTGTACCCTGTATTTAATGTTATCTAGCAGGATATCATATCATTTAGAACCATGTAAATGCTGAAAGCTGTATGGTTGAGTGGACACAGGTGAGTAATACAAAAACACATAAGACCCATCATGCGCCTCTTGTATCCCTGGTTTTCTTACCTGGCCTCAATGTGGTCAAACAGATGCTGCCAACGATCATTGGCATCTTGCAGCATGGAATGGACGGTGGCCTCTTTAGCTTGGTCTTTAGCTAAAAGGAGTTGCTCCCCCAGGCGCTTAAGATGGCTCTTATTCTTGCTGAAGAGGTTAATCTCCTCCATGCAGTCCTGGAAAAATACAAACAATGAGCTTCAGCTGCTTTTAAAAGGAAGCTGGGATGTTTTACTTGCTAATAAATCCATCTCAAACACAGCCTTGGTCTATGCCTAACAGCTGTCAAAACTGCGTGACTTGGCTCTTAGGGTCTCTTATTAAAAACGGAACATTTCAAGGTGCCTTCATTTGGAGAGGCACAGACACTTTTTTCTCTCTATAACTAGTGAGCTTTTGTGGCTTCACCTGTTTTGTTCAGTTTGGCTTTGCTTATTTTGATCAGCCATTCACTATCTGTTGCCAATAACGACATCCAGGAAAAACAATAGCTGCTTTCAGGTCTCTGATAATCACTGGGCCACTGTGAAGCTAGTGAAAGAACTCGACAATAAACTATGTGCTAATGAGTGGCCTGTATATAATGTAACACTTTAGATTATGAGAGGAGAGGTGACATTGTTGTGAAAGAACAATAAGTGTCTTATATTCTACATGAATGGTTAGTGCTGACACTACAATTTCACATATTTAGTTGTTTGGCCAAATCCCTAGCATTGTTCAGTTTAATTAAATGTTAGTGTGGAAAGAATTAAACGTTATACGTTCTGTAGCAATCATTTAATTAACATTTAATTACACATGACAGTTGGTCTAATTACTAGTAAATATTATAGGAGAGTAGTATCTCTATGAAATCCTGATCTCAAAAAATTGTCCAATCCCAGAACCCCAGTCCTGCCTCAGGATACCTTTAATCCCTCTCCAATATCCAACACGTAAATGTCAACAACACGTAACAACACGTAAATTAAAAGTAAATCACAGCCCAGATGGTTAGTGTTACCTTTTTCAGTTTCTCAACCATCTCCTCGATGCTGAAGTAATCACTGCTGTGCATAACCTTTCTCTCCATCTGGGCTAACAATTCGCAAAGCTCCTTGTGTTTGTCGTTGAAAACGGTCCATGCATTCAGGTGGTCAGCGATCTCTTGTTTGCGTTTGGACACCTTTACACAGAGACAAATTCAGGATGACATTGATTTATCAGCAAGTGTGAAAGCAGAAAATACATAAATAATCACAAAACTTGTTCTTTTAATATGTACTCATCGGTCTTGTTGCTAGATTTTAGCTAGTGTGGATGGTCTCACAAATATACCATTATGATTTACTATTTCAAAACATCTGTGCCCAAAAATCACCCTTAATTTAATGGGATGGTGTAGATTTAAGAAGTGCAAAAAGAATCATAAACATAAACACCTCCTTTTAAAATCTGGTTCTTAATGCCATTACAGGGAGTTTTTTCTTGTGACTGTTTTGCCTCTGGATTACTATAATGCTGCTCTGAGATTATTGTTAAAAGCGCTAACAGATATACGGTGAAATATACGAAACCTCACTATTTTAGGGCTTTGCATGTCTAATCCTTCCTATAATAAAGGAAAGTTCCTTGTCGCTTTAAAAAGCTCAAAAGTGGACAGGCAAAAATGAATGTGCCAATTCAATTGTATTATACGATCATAGTTTTCTGAAAGTAAAAAAAAAAAAAAAGGAGGCCTACACTATACTAAAAGCATTACACAAGGGGCTTTTAAACAGAAACCTTCATGTCATGGATGAGATACAGTTAAGTTATAAATAAAAGTTAAAGCCAATGTAGCTACAAGCACCGCTTGACAGTAAGGGCTCCTTTATTAGTTTCTGCAAGCACCATAGCACAGTAGGGGACATTAACGGTTCAGTTCCCTCAGTCCCTATGTCATTCAAATGGTGCTGAGTCTTAAGTGCATCTTTTTCTCAGAATTCCATTAACGTCACACCTGGAAACTTGAAAGAAGTTGAAACGGCAGGATCTTTGTCTGCCATCTTACCGACAATATATTGATAGGCAGAGTTACTAACAGCACAAGTAAAATTAACCAGGTTTATTTCTTCTTTATTACTGGTTTCTAAGTGAATGGAGTCTCCTGCTAAGCATTCAGGGTGGAAGCATCAGGTTCATTTCACACCCAATGCTTTAATTATTGTGCCTTTTAATGCAATTTCATGAACTGGGTTACACAATTTAACATAGCAGATAACTATTCCCCAGAGGCAATGATCTATTGTGATTCCCAGTTGCTCAGAGGGACCCGTGTTATCCACTCAATCGCACAAAAGATCTAGACCTCAAAGCCTGAGCATGGCCCTGCTTAGCCATCTGCTATCCAGTTCTAGTGACTGAGTCCACCTGCAACCTGTTGTCATCAAAGACACAAACACACACACACACACACACACACACATACATACACACACGCACGCACGCATGCACGCACGACACACTTACAGTACCAGAGAAAAGATAACCAGTAAAATGTTACTGAGAAGCAAAACAACAAACCCACACTGAAAAACAAACCCACAACAATTCAAAACAAAGCAAATTTAACAGGGCAATTAGCTTAAAAATCATTTGGTCTGCAGATGTGAGGACAGTAGAAATGTCAAAAAGAATAGCGGTGTAAATAATTAAAGAAAGAGAATACAAAAACCACTCTGGAAATGATCAAAGAGTTTGGAGGCACACATTAAAATATATGGATATCATATTTATAAAGGGAGATGCAATTTTTTTCAGTCGTATAATTTGGATATCAAACATGAGTTCACCTTCCTGCTAGCTGTAAAATCAATGTAAAATTATTTCTTAGCTTCATTTACACATGTAAATCCCACTTAAATAGACTGGATTCTAAGAACAACCATGGCTTTTCGGTAAAAAACAAAACAAAAAAGAAAAACAGGTAATACAGACATTGCTGGATTTCACTTTAACTAACTGCAGCCATCCAAGAGTTTCCACAGAGCAGCCCCCATATCAAAGTGATCACTATTTTATTTTAAAGCTATTTGTTTGCAAAACAAGTCACATTTAAAATTTTCCCTCTCTTTTCTTATGTGTAGGCTGTGCATTCTCTCCCCCGATTTTTTTCAGGGGCCTTGTTTGCCAGAACACCAGTCAGTCCCCTGCCCCAATCACCTCCCCTCTATTTTGCTCACCTTCAGGCAAAGTTCCTCCCACTGGCTGTGCAGTTCCTCCACCTGCCCCTGAAGAAGCACAATGTCTGTGGGCAGGACATACTGTGAGATGTCTGCCTTCATGGTGACCAGCTTCCTCAATCCTTCAGCCCACAGCTCCAAAGCGTTCTCGTCCTCCTGCATTAACACAGCAGTTGACACTGAGCTGAATCCCTGCTCCTGCTGCAGCCTAAGCCTAGTCCTCTCTCTCTCTGTCACTCTGTCACTAGCAGTCAGGATTAAGGCCTGCTGGGGGGAAGGCAGGAGGCGGAAAGGGGGAAATGTGGGTGAGTGGAGAACAAGGGGGCAGGGGCAGAGGGAGGGACACTTTCAAATCGACAATAGCCCAGTAGGGGTAGTGATTCTTTCCACAATTTCTTGGAGCTACAGCTGATTTTTTTTGGCTTGCTAAAGAGTTTCTATTGAGCTACATAATGACAAAACCCCTTTAATCACTCAGGACAATTAGACAAGATCAACTCTATATGATTACATCAGTTTAAGTGTCCTTTAAATGGCCTTGACACGTGCTAACGGTTGCTAGAAACATCAATCAACCTTTTCTACTGTGCAGGAAAAAAAGCATTGGGCATGACTTATTATTTTTTTTTTTTTTGAGTATCTGAGTATAATTTTTATAAATTGGTCCAACACACGTAGGCACTATTCCAAATAAAATCAAGTACCTTTATTAGCTTCTCCTGAAGTTCTATGTTGTCTGGGGGGGGCTGCTTTAGTCTAAGAGAAATCTCTCTCAGATGCAGCGCACTATCAGCAAGTCCATCCTCACAGCAACTCCAATTCTAGAACAGAGCAGAAAAAAAATGAATGTGGAAGTTTTTTTTATATATATTATTTTATATTATGCTTATGCATTTGTACACTAATGCACATATATATATATATATATATATATATATATATATATATATATATATATATATATATATATTTTTTTTTTTTTTAATTTTTTTATTTATTTATTTTATTTATTTTAATTAAGCCTTTTAGCTTCTAGTTTCTTCATTCCATTCTCTTCTCAGCATTTGTCTACTACAACAGTAACATATCTGTTTTTATACTTGATTAACTGTGGCTTTACTACGTTGAAGTGCTTGTTTTCAATATGTGTATATTGATATTTGATATTGATTTGTATATAAGATTTTTTTTTTTTACATAAATAGGCCGCACCTGTCTATAAGCCTGTCTACACTGAAACTAATTAACTTTATCCAGGCTTTAACGAAAGACAGTGTCTGTTACACTGTGTAAAGGGTGAAATATGTTGTGGCTCCTTTAAGAGCAGAGCAGCATTTTGGGAATAGCCTGCCACCGCATTTTTCCGCTATTACTGCGTGTGTGCAAGACTGAGGATTATGTCCTTATTATTTTCTGATGCTAATTTCTAAGTTTCTTTGACTAACCCGTAACGCTGTTGCTAAGAAAAATTAAAAAGCACGATTTTTGGAAACCTGTCTGTGCTTATATGATTTCTGTTGCAACTGGAGTTAGCGAGCTCTCCCATGACCCTGACTCAGAACACAGGTGTGGTGCGTTTTTTCGTTTCCGTTAGGAAATTTCATTGGTCTTATGTTATGTCGATCAGTTTTTTGGCTTGAAGTTTGTGAAACCGGGAAAAACCCAGGAAAAATTCATAAAATAGCCGCTTCGTTGTTTAAGCTGCGGGGTTCAAAACGTGGGAAAAAAGTAGCGGCTTATAGTCAGAAAAATACGGTAGTCTAATTCCAGAAAATTCTCCCACAAACTTACTATTCTGTAGATCTGTCTTTTAAACTTTTTGGCAACACTGCACTTAAAGTTGCTTACAATTGTGACAGCTGGCATAAAGCTTCATGAAAATGAACTTGCTTAAACGATACAGGTGACAGACTGTACTCAACATATGACTTTGTAATCACCTAATGTCACATAAAGTTAAATTTGATCATGTTTTTATGAAAATGCCTGATGGTAGCGCTATTTTTTTATTCCTTAGAAAATAGTTTCATGGATCAACATAATTGCGTTAAACACATCTAACATTTATTTTGCTGCAGTTACATGGACATTATATCAATGTGTAGGAGCTATAAAAAGCTATATAATCACTTTTCTAGAGTGAACAATAAACTTTTATTCCTGAGTCAGTTTTAGTGATAATGGCTTATACACAATAATGAATAGAGAGATTTGATCTTGCAAATTAATGTAAATTTCACCCAACTAAAGGGATGCCATAGAAAACATGTGTAGATGATATTAACTACACTGTGGATTTGCAGGCGATGTCTGCAACACCATTCCACTGATCTAGCAGGTTCATGAGTGAAACAATGCTCGTACATTTTATCCTCTGCAGTTATAATTGAGTATGTGGGTCAGTGGCAGCTAAACAAACCTTTCGTGCAAAGCATTGGCTTGGCAGACTCGTGCTGTTTATGAATAAAGGATTTACTGAGTCCATGATCAATTTCTTGCATTGGAAGTTAAACCTCTAATGAAGTACTTACAAGCCCTGTAATATTTTTAATACTTTGTGTACCTTAGACATATATTTATGCTTTGTGAATTCTGTAATGGTAAAGTAACTGAATGCATCACAGTAACTAAATTCTGTGGTATGTTCCAGGTTAAAATGAAATAATAAAACTTTTACACTACAGCCATTGTTATTTTCCAATATATATATATATTGCATACCTGAATGACAGTTTCAGAGAGAGCCTTTTTCTTCTCAACCAGACTATTATTTTGTTCCCAGGCTTCCTGCAAATCCCCAATTTCGACCTTCAGCTCAGCCTGTGTTTGTATATCAGCCAGGGGTAAGATCTGCCTGCACACCTGCACAGTCTGGGTGTAAAGTTCCTCATGATCCCTCAGCTTCTCCTGAACCTGCTGTGGGAAACAAAAAAATAAAACAAATGCTTAATACTGCTAGAGATCTTACATAATTTTTATTTAGGCATAGGGAGCACAAAGCGAGCACTTCAATTATATATAAAGTGCATACATTAAATGCAGCACTGTTGACTGATGTTATATACAAGTGTTATGTATCATGAACATAAATTCACTGTGCAAGCAGTTAATTTGAAGTTTAAAGTGAAAAGAAAAATGCCTGACACACTACACGTGATTCTGTGCAGTCTTACCTCATAGTCCTGAATAGATTGTTGAAGCTGTTGAAAGCTGCAAGCTGCCAATCCAGCAGGTGACAGTAAATGTTCAAAGTCTTTCAAAAGCCTCCAAAGTCTTTTCAGTCCTGTCCTATACAACCTCCATTGTTCAGTCTGCTGCTCCAAGCACCTGCTACGCTGCTGAACCCTATACAGTGTTCCCCGCCATCGCTCCTTTAGCTGGGTCAACTTCAGAATCAGATCGTTCCTGAAAAGCCCACAAACCAATATAAACTCTTTATGACACAAAGCTCAAGAATGTACAAGTCATTAATTAATTGTAATTATTTGTCCTGATACTGTATGTACATTCAGTGCCTCTCACCTGTCTTCAACCTGATTATGATCCAAAAGCCTCAACGCCTCACCGACCACAGCATCTAGAAGCTGCTGGCCAATTAGCACTTCCATCTTCAGCTTCTGTAGAAATACAGTGACAGAACATTAAATAAGTACCCGTCCTCCTAACATGTCATTGATTTTAGCAATTAGCTATGACATATGATGATAAGAATACATTCTTTAATAACCAGATATGGCTTCAGGTCAAAACTGGATACCTGTTAAAACATAACTGTTGTATCCTAACAATGTAGCCAGTGAGTACGCATAAAAGAGCTGGGATGAAGAATAGAGAGAAACAGACATCTAACCTGGTGTTCAGCAAGCTGTTCTCTCATAGAAGAATCATTTCCAGAAATGTCTTTCGTAAGTCTGGATTCCAATTTATCCAGTAGAGCTTTCCAAGCTTGCCACTTCTCCTGGAAGCTCTGATTACATAACTGTGCACTATACATTTCCCTAAAAAACATCACAGCTGTCAAAAACTACAATCCCACAACATAACAATCACTCGCACACAATCACAAAATACATTGACCAGGAACAACATTGTGACATTATAACATTATGACCAGTGACGTGAATAACACATTATCTTTTCATAATGGCACCTGGAAGTGTGTGAGTGGGGTGTCTAACACAAGTATGACCAGGATAGAGTAATTACTGAATATAAATGAATAAATGAATGAATGAATGTAAGAATTAGCTAATCATTTATAGAATACAGATAAACAGATTCATTGATGCCCTTTCTCCAGGGGCAAACAGTAACTATCAGGCAGTATTATGATTTGAACATATCTCATCTACCTCAGAACCTTTACCTCTAAACCACTTCTACCCTAGATTATTCACAAATGTGGATTTCTTTAAATGAAACAATAACCATTAATATGTTCCACAAAACCAATAATCAGTCTATGCAGCACACACCTGTGTCTGTTCATTGCCTTGGTGAAGACTTGCACCCAGTCTGTATTGAGGATCTGCATCTGCTGAGCCTCAGTAGCAGTTAGTGGCAATCTGATACTCCGCTCGTTCAGAGCTCCGAGGTCAGGGGTCAGTGCACTCATCTCAAAAAGAGCCAGCTTATAGAGCACAAGGAGAGAAAGAACAATTTCAGTTTGCAGAATGTGAAAGATTAGCTGAGAATACATGTATTTTTAAACGTAATCTTATAATACTGATTGATTTCAGTTTATTAGACTTTTTGGATTAAAAAACTAAATATTTGACAAAAAAAAAATGATTTTAAAACTAATTAAAAACTATTTTACATCATCAATGTAGAGTAGAGCCTCTTATTTATATATTGTCTTATAAAAAACAGACTGAAATGAAGTTCCAGATTTCAGGGGTCCACATTTAAATTCTAAAATGTTTATATAAGCTTTAAAATACCACAAGACTAAAAAAGAAAATTTCCACAACATGCTGACATGTTTCATATCAAGGTTATTTTATCTGTATTTCCTTTACCAAAACCATTAGCATTTATAAAAACTTAGAAATGTTAACAACGACATTTTAAATCTTCTTTTAATAATAATATTTAAAAAAAATCAATTTGCATTATTTTTTGATTATTTGAAACTTGACATGTGATGTCTTTAAACTAAATTTGCATTAAATTTGAATTCTACTTTCTGTAAATGTGAACCCTATAAATACACATGTAAGTGAATTACTGCAAATTCAAAAGTTGATAAAATGTATGTATTAAAATGTCCTGTAAGAGTTTCCTGGTTCACCTTTATCTGCTCAGTGCTTGCAGTAGGAGAGGTCAGCACACTTTCAAAACCTTTGAGACACTGCATTAGTGATTCCAAATCAGTAGCGAAAGAGACATGATCTTCCAGGTCCTCCTGTGGGAAATGCACATGTAACCATGTCATCATGGATGTTTTTGATTTGACTATTTTTAGGCAATGCAGTTATTCATGCTACTTTTAAACTGTAATTAAATCTGTTACCTGGAGCTGTTCCCGGGTATTAACTAGTGCCTGGCTCAGATGCACAAGATCACGCGAGAGAAGCCTGGCCTCTGATTGGATCATAGGGGCTGCCTGGGGCTCCAACTTTACCACAAGGAGCTTGAAAGCCTCTAGTACGTTTTCAATATTTCCTCGCAATGCTTCCAGTTGTACCTCCAGTTCCTGGTTAAAAAAAAAGACACATAATATTAAACAAACAAAAAAAGATGTAAAAGGGAAAAAAAGAAAATATGGCATGGAGAAAAAGCTCTGATTGAAAAGATATCCGAAAAAAAAAAAAAAAAAAAAAAAATATATATATATATATATATATATATATATATATATATATATATATATATATATATATATATATATCCACTTACATGTAGTGTACATAAACCTTCAGTAACACAGCACTGAACCGTTTCTATACATAATGCATACTCAATGTATTGTCCATTTCACTTTAGAAATTGTGTACTCTGTGTGTACATGTAATAGTATCCTTATCCCCATTTGATTATTTATAGTATAGCAAGTAATGTTTTCCCACTTGATACTATCAAAGAGTATCTTGTTTACCACCCCAACAAGATGGTATTAGTCAGCATACATTTTACATTCTCTAATTCTCTCTGAGCTTGTCCAAAACAACATTTATCTAACCTATCTGTTCTGTGAAGCAGAGCTAGAGAACCTGGAGGTATTTTTAGTCCTGCAAGTAATGCCAGGCTGTAACACAGAACTTAATGTTCCCTTGGGTTCAAAAGCACCACAGTTCGCAGACTAATACACAGTGGCCCGAAAATGTAAAAACTCGAAGCTCTTTCATTCCTCACTCACTCCTGATATTTTAATGCAATACACATAATTCTAAATCTAGGGATTAATATGTAGCATGCAAATAATTTTTCCCCTTCTAACAATCATGCCTACGCATGTCTTTAAAGCATAAAGAATAACTTTTATTTAATGAACTGTTGTATTTTGCTGGCGGTTTCTTTCCAGGAGGTGTTGTTTTCCTGGTGTGGTTATGATGCGGATGCTTCTCAGTCACTCACAGTGATGCTGTTGATCCTGCTGTGAAGCTGCTTGATGTCATACTGTTGTTTTTTCAAAAGGCTCAGAAAAGCTTGACACTGCTCCCAGCAATGGTTCAAATTCTGAGAGCAGCCTTCATATTGCAGCCTGTACTCCTGCCAGAGACGCTGCTCCAACTGAGCCCTCTGCAACTCCGATTGACCTCAAGTACCACAGCTGTCCACCTGATACACAAACATGCATACATTTAATACATTTAATCTTAGGGTGCTAAGATATCTACTTTTTTAAAGAGAGCAAAACAAAACATGTCACATGAGGGTGTGAGCAAGTGGTCAGATATGACCATGATGGGGTTTAAATAACGTACAGTAGCACAAAAAATACCCTAGTGGTGGAATTAATAACAGTCCCACACACATCTGATTTGAGGAACTGTCTGTGTTAGATGCTTACACTGCTTGCATTTGTGTGTCTGGATTTTATCCATTGTTTTTAATTGTTTCCTGGGGTATATTGGCTGGGATTCATATTTAATAATAAAAAAAAGGTTAACACAAAGCAAAAACCTGTACAGTATAAAAACTTTCTTTCGGCTTCTCCCATTAGGGGTCGCCACAGCGGATCATCCGCATGTTTGATTTGGCACACGTTTTTACGCTGGATGCCCTTCCTAACGCAAATTAATAAATACATCTATTAATGTATTATACTATACAGATCACTGCTTTCAGGAGAAATGCATATAATGTGCAAAAATATGCGGCACATTTATAAAAAAGTAAAAAATACAGTGGTATTTTTTACTTTTTTTATAAATGTGCAGCGTAGTCATTAATAGTTTATGAGACACAACATGAACTCAAGTGCATAATGTTCTCGAAGTGAGTCACCACTGGCAGATTTACTGTTTCCAGGAACCAGCATTCCCAATTGGCTCCATAAATTAAGGCACAAAAACATGCACATTGAAAGTTCGATGGGTAAATTACAAAAGTGGAAATAAAAACGGAAGGCCACTTCAAAGTGCCAGACTCTTAAATGCTTATTTATGCTTCAAACACCATGTGTATGAGACAAAAACTTTACTGCTTTAGAGCATAAGGCTATATTCTAGGGGAATTTTTGATTCACCAGAAAATGCATTGAAATCTATTGCAATTTTGTCATGTTTGTAATCACTGAATAATCCTAAAAGAAATGCATGTGTTTCGTCCATGTACTGGCAAACTAAACTTGCCTTAAGGCATCCCTTTGAATATTTTTACCACCAAATTTGTACAGCTCTTAATATTCATTCATCTTTTCCACCATTTCACCATTAATGGTTTAAGTTGCCAATTGATGCATGGACACGACGGTGTACATTGAACTAAAAGTTCAACACTGACGTTATAATTCTTTAATCACACAGGTGTATTTTTTCTGATTCTGATTCTTAAAGATCCTTTTGCCATTTTTTGTAGTCATTGCCCATGGTTTTATAAGTAAAATGCAGTACAGCAACTGCCAAAGGTAAATAAAGTGGCCAAAGCAGAAGTTAATTGAGCTTACTGACCGTGCTTTTCTTTGATCCAATTCATTAGACAGAAGTACCGCAGCACCAGGGTGGATTTTGTCTTTCAGGTCTGAAAAAAGACTGGCCAAGTTTGTCCAAATCTCCTCTGATGTTTCTACCTCATATTTAAGCTCCTATAAAGCAAATACATGCCGTTAAAGTAATTACTATCTAAAGAGACATCGGGAGTCTCTCAAGCATCACATCTTAAACACCAGCTCAAGTTTAAAAACAACAATAGTAAGCGCAGTAAATATTATGTAAACACATTTAGAAATTCACTTAAAATGATGTCAATAATATTTGCATAATAAAATTAAATCACTTCTTCATCTTCTTTCGGCTGCTCCCATTAGAGTTTGCCACAGCGGATCATCCATAAGATTAATTCACTCAGCAAGTAAATATTGTTCTTTTGTACCTGAAGCTGATCTACTTGTTCTTTGCTATGCTGTAGTGACAAGTTAGGAATCTTGCTGCACTCCATCTTAAAGGCGGTGCTGATTGTGTGCAGTGCTGCATCCTTCCGTGCTGTTTCCAACTGAGCCCACTGCTCCTTCAGACTGATCAGAACAGCCCGAACAGCACCTATCTGCATAAGGAGAGACCATGATAACATGATATGATAGCGCTAAAATATTTCAACCTGTGAAATACATCCTGACATCCTGCAAAATGTTGGAGTTCTTTATATTTCTCTTTGCAAAATATCATGACTGACAGCAAGCCAAGATATACACACACAAGTCTAAAATGCTGATAGAATACTGAAGAATGGTTAATTTGGCAGGATTTCCCTTATTATTTTTTACATCCCAAAAAGTCTTTCAGTCCTGTTTATTATTAATTTATGTGACTCCATTTTACTATCTGAACTAAATAATAAATACCCATTTTTGTCTATACAAAATATAACTCAGCCTTCTAAACGGGAATCTTTAGGAGTGAACAGTAGATCTTGATAATATTAACTGAATAAAGAAAAGGTCAAACAAAAGGTCACAGATAATGTTAGTTAATGTATGAAATATAAGCCAGTTTTAGGAATCTGTGAGCTCATGTATGTGGAAGAGTGGCAAACAGCACTTTCATCTCAGTGTTAGGAAGCATGTTTTGGCCTTTACCCTTCCTGTTCTTTGTGTAGTGTTGAATATGGATGTACCTGTTGCCTCAGAGTCTGGCAGTGCTCACTGGTGTTCTCCACCTCCGCAAAGAAGGTCTGATCGACTGGATGCTGGCCATCCTTCTGCCCCAAAATGTGAAGTGTTCTTAACTGCAGCAGCTCTGTGGATATTAGCTTTAACTTTTCTCCTGCTCCTACAAACAAATAAAATAAAATTTTACTGCATCTCCATACAGTTGTGCAATAATAATCATTGTTATAATTAAAATAATAATAATAATTATTATTATAATTGTATCATCTAAAAAATTAAATCTTGGCTGAAATGTAAACCTCAGAATCCTTTAAAGCTTGCTGTATGTGTGTCCAGCCAGCTGGCCTCTCGTTCTCTCTCAACTTCTTTTCTTGCACTGAGATCCAGTTGCAGATTTGCTGCAGACGCCCTTCCCTCTGTGCACAGTCTTGCGTTTTGTGCTCTATTTCTCGAATCTGGGAACAAAAAGTATGCCATTGTGCTAAGAGCGCCACTCTATAATAAGATTAACTTATGACACATGAAGTTTTGATTATAGGCTCAGGAATAAATCTCTGTTCCTACCTCGATGTCAATCTTTCTTTTTAGGAGGATCCAATCAACATTAAGTTCTCCCAATTGTTCAGCAAGGGTCAAACGCTCATTGCGATTGGCTGCATCATAAACTAAGCCTGTTTCTTCTACGGAATGGTTGAGGAAGTCGATGCATGGCTGACGACTTGCCATTTCCGCTTTACAGACCTGAGGAATACCACCAATGGTTCGCATTTAAACCTGTACTACTACTAAACTAATTGGGACTTAATTTAAATAAAAAACAAATATTTGAAGCAGAGTGTACCTTCAGATGTTGTAGGAGCGTGGTGAGTTCAACGGAATTCAGGACATGATGCTTTCTGGAACTCTCCTCCTCTAGTCTGCTCTTCATTTGCTCCAGCCATGTGGACAGATAAGCCCTGACCTTACTCTGACCTAAACTCGCTAGCAGCTTGTATAGAAGCAGAGCAAGAGGGTAAAATATAAAAACATTAGAAGGGGAACAGAATTATTTGAAACTGTACAAATACTTAGCATGATACATGTTTGCTACAAAAGCACACAAAGTGGAATTCTATAAAGTAATGGACAAAAATATTTTCAGCAACACTTTATAATACATTCATAAGAAATACATAAATATTTTTACAAATAATGCTGACAATTTATGAAAGGCTTATATAAAACCAGTGGCAGTGGTCCTCAATGGTTATGGTTTTGTTTTAGCTAACAGAAGGTTGAAAGTTCAAGCCAAGCTGGCACTTTTGGGCCCTTGATTTAATGCAATGCCCTTAATTCTATTTGCCCTGGGCAGTGCTGTATCATGTCTGTCCCCTGCTTCTTAGCAAGCCTTGATATGCCATGAAAAAAGCCACTGAACTGTAATGTATGTGTGACAAACTAAATAGGCTGCTACAAAACATGCAAGATGATATTGGAAGTTTTATACACATTTTTCTTTTTTGAAAGAGAAAGCAGGTAGTAATTATCAGTATGAGGTGGCCGAGATGTGTTTTACTGTATGTAAAACCTCCTTCCTTCCTATAGAATAATAGGTGTGAGTGAGGCCTACCTGCTGCAGTGTGTGCTGAACAGAAGGTACAGCATTAGTGAGCTCTGTCCAGCTTTGCTCAAGCTGAAATAAATGTTGACGCAGTTCAGGAGCCTCAGTGTCAGACAGTTGCAGGACCTGTGTGCCAGCTCTCACCATAGTGCCCTTCTGTACAGACCTGCTTTCAAGCTCCTTAAAGAAGTTCTACATTACAGAGCATATAGTCACAACCAAGTAAAGAAACTGTAATCACGTACACTTTAATTAGACTGATAATCACCATGATATTTGTCAGAAGAGATTCTGAGTCCTGTGGATTAGGATCAAAGAGATTATTCCACACTTGCATATCTGCAAGTACAGAAGTGATCCACACTTCTAGTTCATAGGAATTCCTCTGAAACCTACAAAGCACATTTGTTCACAAACATTAGCATGAAGTAAACAAGTTCGGTTGTTTTATGTAAAGACTCATAATGATACAGCATGATATAACCAGTGGTTTCTAAAATCAAGATCTGGAGACATTACAAGCTATTAATGTTTACTGTCTAAAACAATTGATTTAGGCATTCATCCAGCCATGTTAAAGCTGAGAAACCACAAACAGTTTGTCATCTCCAGGCCAGGGATTGAGAAATACAGAACTTTTATTACTATAGGAGCCACACCTATCATAGCTGACTTGCATCTCCTTTGTGCGTTGGTTCTCTTGCTCCAGCTGTCTTTGGAGAGCTAGCCAGTTATTCTGAAGCTCTGAAGTTGGACCAAACAAACCATGGGCTTGCAGCATCTCCAACTGGGGCCTGCTGTCCTCAAGAAGGCTTTGCAACTGCTGACAGTGAAAGGTGAAGAGACGAAAAAAAAAAAGATAAATGAGAGAGAGAGAGAGAGAGAGAGAGAGAGAGAGAGAGAGAGAGAGAGAGAGAATGGGAAGAAAAAAAAGATAAAAAGAAAAAGAAAAATGGTCTTTTCATCACCTACAGTCAGCCCTGGCCCCCAATTTTTCTCTCTCCTTGCATCGATGCCATCTCTTTCAGCACTATGGTAACATCAGCCCCCCCCCAACTCCTTCCTCTTGAAGACTGAGGAATGGGAATAAAGCTCAGCATAAATCTATTACTGCTGCCCAATAGGCACCGCTCACCACTATGCATGAGTCAATTGGGCTGAAAAATGAGCTTCCGTAATTGTGGGGGGAAAAAATAATATAAGAGCAGTCAAAGTGGATGGGAGAACATGGAGTTCCACAGACATGGCAACAGCCTATCCAAGTAATTTGATTTGGAATAGAGTGTGCTGAAAAGAGTTCCATGCAACCCACATCCAATGAATCCATCACAAAGAGAAGGCCCTTCTCCCCCATCTCCTTCATGCTTCATCTACCAAAGCTGCTTGCACTAGTTCATCAGAGGGCTTGCCAAATAACTCGTCTGAAAAGGGTGGACCTCCTCATGTCCTTCGTATCACCAAGTCTAATGAGTTTGGCGCAGACAGATATGAACATCACCAGATAAAACGTAATAATGAGAGGTAGGCAACCATGAAAGGAAAGCAGAAAAAGTATAACTGGGTAATCAAGTTGTCAGTGTCTACTGAAAATGGGATTTGTGTGAACAATCTACACTTGCATGACCTTGTCTAGACAGTAATTACAGAAATGGAATTTTGCCAATTCTTCTTTTGAAAAAATTAAGGAGTAGTTCTTACCTGGTAGTGCTGCAGTCGATCTCGTAGTTGTGATTCAGGTTCTGAGTTCGGGTCATTACTGGGCAGGGCTGCCTCCACCTCGTCCAGCTGCCTCCCCAACTTCACTCCCATCTCTTCAAACTGAGAGCATTCCTGCAGCAAGTTTATATAGATTTTTTTTTGTACATTACTTATATAAAGTCAAATTCACCTGGTTTTATACTAGTTACAATTGACAAATTTATTTGGTTGAAAAGTATTTTTAAAATAAATTATATTAAGCAAATTATTTTCTAAGACCAAAAGATTCCCACAAAAACACATCTAATTACTCTTCCCCCTATTGTCATATGGGGACAGCTACATAATAGGGAGGGTAAAGGAAAACATGTGCATCCTCCAAGACACACGGAGCTAGCTATCCATTTTTTATTAACTGCTCAGGTTGCCACACAAAACAGACTTGAATTAAAGTGCTATCTGACCTCTTGCACTTACATAAACTTTTCAAATGCCCATTAGATTGTGAAGCTAAAACAGACATGCTTAAAAAAATATACCTCAGTTTACCCTCACAAAAGCATGACTACTTTTTGACTTTGGCTCCTGGCTGTGGGATCACCAAAATTCAAACTCGTGCTCTCGCAATGTTAGTGCAAATATATTCTGTTGATTAAGTCATTTGAGAGCCTTCTTTAAGTTTTAAAGTCAAAAAAATGCAATCATATTTAATATTTGATGCAATCATATTACTATATAGATACCTCTATGTTGTGCTGTAACTGAACTCCTTGATCCAAAAACTGGGAAACCAGTTCTGAGACCAGCTGTTCAACTTCTTCTTGATCTTTAAGTGCTCCTTCTGGCATCTGCTTGGACAGATGCTGGATCATCGCATGGTACCACCTCAACTGCTTGAAGTACCTCTGTTAGAGCATTAAATGTCAAATAAAATGACTGATTGGTATATTTGTATATAGTATATTGCCATAAATTATCCATATTGTATTTTATGAAATATATAATCAATTAGCAATGATAACCAGAGTGTGAAAAGCATTCAGCATTCATTACACTAAGCGTCTCAAATTCAGTCCCGACCACATCAGCATTTTTGTGTGCCCTAGCTATTCTGTTGAATAAAACCAATTACCTAGCTTTTTGAAAATAGAATTTCCAGCTAAATGTCTTATGCTCCATCAACTTATGTTGTACATTTTTGGGTCATAAAATATTTTTGTGATAAATTTCACACTAAGTCTATCACACTAAAGGTCAACATTTGATGCATTTCTAAACTGTTTAAACATGGGTTTGCAATTATAGGTGACATTTTTGCCATAATTTGATCGGTATAAGATATGATGAGCTCAAGCATAGTGGTGCATACAAAATGCTGATGTTGCCGCACAGAGGTCTGGTGTGAAGCCTAGATATTGGTCTAGAGTAAAAATGTTTAGAAGGTGCTATGAGCTGTTTCAAAATTGTTTTCTGCAAATGCAGCGTGTGTGTACCTTGTGCCCTCTGAGAAGGCTCTGAAGTTGGCTGCTGTTGTGCTGATGTGTGACTTGGCCGTGTTGAAGTCGCTCTGAGCCCAGTTCCAACAGATCTTTTAGTCCCTGTACATTAGCCTGATAACAACGATGAAGTGCTGAAATCTCTTTTTCTGTCCTCTTTTCCTCTCGAATTGAACTCCACATCTTACCCTGCACACCCTGAGAACACATCGCAATAGAGATTAGTTAGCAATACTATGATTACCTTGTGCAAGTAGGAATGAGATTGACAATGTACCTGTAGGCTGGACAAATCTGGAATGAAGCTGGCCAATTTGCTATGCTGTGGTCCTTTGGCCTCCAATACAGATACTGGACTTTCAAGCAACTGCTCTGCAATCTATAAAACATAAAATAGAATTACTTATACTGAAGCATCTAGACCTCTAAAACACTGTTGGTGCATATGAAAGACAAACCTGAAGCTGTGGAGAATGACCAAGCTGCCTACTCTGCAGCTCCTCTTGGAATAACAAGGCTCTCTGAATAGAAGATATACAGCTAGTGATCCGCTCCAGGCAAGAAGTTGCATCCGAGTCCTCAGAGACAGTGACCTCTAATCCCATGCTGCTTATCATACCACTTATAGAAGTCAGCTGTGATGACAGACACTGAGAAGTAGAGTGGAGTCAAACTATAGTAACTAAAATATGAATAACATTTTGATTAGAATATCTATCTGATGTGGCATATTATGATACCTGCATATTAAGCAGTTGGAGCTGAATGGTCTCTCTGCTCAGTTCTGATGAGGACTGAAGTGTGTGTGTGACTCTAAAGAGTGTGTGACTCAGAGCAGTCAAGGCCTCACACAGCTCAGACTGAACAATACCAGCCTGCATGAAATAATGAATCATACTTTTGATATAGGTGAACATAATGTTATATCTAATCTAACAAATAAAGTTGTGTATATTTAAATGTGGGGTATAAGATCTGCATGTCCTCTTAATGAGGTATAATTTAAGACATTGTTCTTATTTCTGTCATTAGACATTCTCAAACTCACTGGATTGGCCAGGGTGAGCACCTTGTGATGAATAAGCTGAAGTCGCTCAGCACACCACTGCAGTTCCTGGGTGATAGGTGATAGAGCATCACTAATGATTTCATGCTCGGCTATACTTTTCACCTAAAGAGAAAGACATAGAATATGAACTCTTTTTCGGCAATTCTTTAAGAAGAGGTGAAAACAGCATAATTAAGTCTTTCATTTAATGTATAGAAAGTAAACAAACATTTATTAAAATTGCAGAGACAAAATGCATTCAATGCTAAATAATAGTAATTGTATGTGAATGTATGCCTATTTATTTGTTTTTCTGTAGCACTCCAATTTTGTAATCTATCATATTAGATTTGACAGCTCCATCTCATTGTTTGTTTCATATCTCTTAAACAGATTCATTTAAAGTTAATTTGGGTTTTTACTACAACCAATGTAGACTAGTGTTTCACACATTTAGAGTTTTTATTTAAGATTGACACTGACCTCTAATTTACTTCTGTCCTCCTCAGTGTTTATAGAGTTAAGCAGAAGGTCCAGTCTGGGTAGAAGCTGCACCCAGGTCACGTCCCTCTCCATCTCCATTGCCTGCTTAGGAATATACTGGCTCCCATTCATGGATCTGAACAAAGAGAGCATGAATTGTGGATCGTCTGTGGTACCTTTTATCAGCTTATTGAAAACATAGCTAATCAACCACTAGATAGATTCTAAAAGCAAGTCCAGGACCTGCCTGAAAAAGGAATGGAGTAGTGTCATACCCTGCATGTTTCTGAGATTCTGTCTGGTCCTTCTGCTCAAGACTAGAGCTAGTACTGTGGCAAGCAATGACCTCTATCAGATCTCTCTGCTCTCGCAGTTCCTTCTGCACTTCCTGCTGTAGAGGAAATCGAAATAGATGAAACAAATGTTGATTATTTCTGGAATGAATGTATTCAACTAAAAGCAATGCAGTATCTGTTAATGTTGAAATATGTAAGAAACATTAAGTGTAATCAATTAGTATACCACTAGTGTATTCTCCTGGGGAAAAGTGGTTGTGTCCAATAAAGGCACCGCAGTAAAGAATGAGACTCTCTGTTGGTCTTCACTAACTGCGGAGTTTCCTACTGTTTCATTCACAGTAAATTTGGATTTGGACTCTTTCAAAATTTTCTGAAAGTCTGACTCAGTCCCTGTATGTAAAATATCATCGTCTGTACTAACTAGTCCAGGTTTTGCAGATTCCATTAACTGCTCTGGTTTCAAAGCATCATTTTGAGTCCATCCATCAGGCTTCTCCATTGCTTGTTTAGTCTCAGTTTTGAGGGGCACAGTAGCCAGTACCACACGACTCTCTAAAAACTTTAAATAATATTCAATTAATACAAACTAAAAAAAGAAATCTGTAATCAGTACCTTAGTGACAGACACTTGAACCACAGTGGCAGTTTCAGCAGGAGCTTCATCTACTGGAGTCTCATCTTGTTCCTGAGTAAACAGAACAATACAGTGGCAAATTGCTAAAAACAGACTGGATGGCTGAAGAGAGAGCTCTTGAAGCCAGGAGAACTGAGCAGCTGAATCTGACAGCCCAAAGCATTTTTTCTTTCATTGAGCAAATAATATACAGTCTCTACATTAGATTACAGTCAGAAAATGAAGATAAAAAGCAACACAAAGTGGACTGATTTACCTTATCATGTTTTAAACAATGCAAAAAAGTAAGTTATAATTTCTTACAAAACACATTATTCAAAATCCACAAACGTAATTTACCAGTGCTTTGTTCTCCTGAGAGACAGTGTCTGTTTCCAGTGTAGACTGTGTAGGAACTGTTTCCAGTGAAGAATGTGTAGGAACTGTTTCCAGTGAAGAATGTGTAGGAACTCTTTCCAGTGTAGACTGTGTATTAACTGTTTCCAGTGTAGACTGTGTAGGAACTGTTTCCAGTGTAGACTGTGTATTAACTGTTTCCAGTGTAGACTGTGTAGGAACTGTTTCCAGTGTAGACTGTGTATTAACTGTTTCCAGTGTAGACTGAGTAGGAACTCTTTCCAGTGAAGACTGTATAGGAACTGTTTCCAGTGTAGAATGTGTAGGAACTGTTTCCAGTGTAGACTGTGTAGGAACAGTTTCCAGTGAAGAATGTGTAGGAACTGTTTCCAGTGAAGAATGTCTAGGAACTGTTTCCAGTGTAGACTGTGTAGTCTCAGATGGCATTTGGTCATCACTGACCACAGTATATGTCATATTTTCTTTCTCGATAGATTTGGATTCAGAGGCTTCAACTTGGTCAGTTAATAGTTCTTGAATTGCAAATTCAGTCTTTATTTTCACAACATCCTTGTTTTTACAAACAAGTCGTGGTTTTAGAGCAGATGTCCCTACCTCCTCTGTTTTTTGTTCATTTTATTATTTTTCATCTCTGTTGTTCCTGAATAATTAATGCCCTTCAGCGTTTCCTTGATTTCTTTATTTGGCATGTTAAGTTGTGCAGCAGGATCAACTGTCAAAAGTAATATTCTCTCTGGAGTTGTCACAGGCACACAAGCTGTACCACCTTCAACTGACCGGCCGTTCGTTATATTTAAAACAGTTGTTTCAAGCTGTGTAGGTGAAATAGCACTTTCTAGTTTAGTCTCTGCTGACCTTTCTGCTCCAGTGAATGATTTCTGTAGATTGAAATTTCAGGGTTTAAGACTAAGAGCATATGACGAAGAACTCTACGAAACAGGTACTAATGCTCAACTCACACAATTCATATGAAAATTACCTTAGTAACAGACACTTGGACCACAGCGGCTGGACTTGTTTTATCAGGATTCTCTCCTACTGAAATTTCATCTGGGTCCTGGGTTCATGATAAATTGAATTTAGTATGTAAAGCACTACAATTGAAACAGGTTGTTAAAACAGAAGAATAAAGATTGGTGGATCTTTAAAGTGGAGAGTTCGTCAGAGATAGCAGAACAGCTGAAGAAGACAGCATCAGTCATTGGAATATTGAAAAAACATGTTCTGCAATATTCAAAAGTGGATATACAGTGAGAAAAATAAGTATTTGAACACCCTGCTATTTTGCAAGTTCTCCCACTTAGAAATCATGGAGGGGTCTGAAATTGTCATCGTAGTTGCATGTCCACTGTGAGAGACATAATCTAAAAAGAATAATCCAGAAATCACAATATATGACTTTTAAACTATTTATTTGTATGATACAGCTGCAAATAAGTATTTGAACACCTGTCTATCAGCTAGAATTCTGACCCTCAAAGACCTGTTAGTCTGCCTTTAAAATGTCCACCTCCACTACATTTGTTATCCTAAATTAGATGCACCTTTTTGAGGTCGTTAGCTGCATAAAGACACCTGTCCACCCCATACAATCAGTAAGAATCCAACTACTAACATGGCCAAGACCAAAGAGCTGTCCAAAGACACTAGAGACAAAATTGTACACCTCCACAAGGCTGAAAAGAGCTACGGGGAAATTGCCAAGCAGCTTGGTGAAAAAAGGTCCACTGTTGGAGCAATCATTAGAAAATGGAAGAAGCTAAACATGACTGTCAATCTCCCTCGGACTGGGGCTCCATGCAAGATCTCACCTCGTGGGGTCTCAATGATCCTAAGGAAGGTGAGAGATCAGCCCAGAACTACACGGGAGGAGCTGGTCAATGACCTGAAAAGAGTTGGGACCACCGTTTCCAAGGTTACTGTTGGTAATACACTAAGACATCATGGTTTGAAATCATGCATGGCACGGAAGGTTCCCCTGCTTAAACCAGCACATGTCCAGGCACGTCTTAAGTTTGCCAATGACCATTCGGATGATCCAGAGTCATGGAAGAAAGTCATGTGGTCAGATGAGACCAAAATAGAACTTTTGGGTCATAATTCCACTAAACGTGTTTGGAGGAAGAAGAATGATGAGTACTATCCCAAGAACACCATCCCTACTGTGAAGCATGGGGGTGGTATCATCATGCTTTGGGGATGTTTTTCTGCACATGGGACAGGGCGACTGCACTGTATTAAGGAGAGGATGACCGGGGCCATGTATTGCGAGATTTTGGGGAACAACCTCCTTCCCGCAGTTAGAGCATTGAAGATGGATTGAGGCTGGGTCTTCCAACATGACAATGACCCGAAGCACACAGCCAGGATAACCAAGGAGTGGCTCTGTAAGAAGCATATCAAGGTTCTGGCGTGGCCTAGCCAGTCTCCAGACCTAAACCCAATAGAGAATCTTTGGAGCGAGCTCAAACTCCGTGTTTCTCAGCGACAGGCCAGAAACCTGACTGATCTAGAGAAGATCTGTGTGGAGGAGTGGGCCAAAATCCCTCCTGCAGTGTGTGCAAACCTGGTGAAAAACTACAGGAAACGTTTGACCTCTGTAATTGCAAACAATGGCTACTGTACCAAATATTAACATTGACTTTCTCAGGTGTTCAAATACTTATTTTCAGCTGTATCATACAAATAAATACAGTGGAACCCACTTATCTCGACCTCGGTTAACTCGACATAAAGTCAACGTCGAAGTGGAACTGCCAAATTCTCGCTTTGTCTAAGCATTTTTTAATCGGTTATGGTGAGAGTGTGGAAGTTTAAATAGGAGCTGGTGATGATGCTAAACGAGCACCATATGTGCACGATTGAAGCCGGGAGCTTCAGAGAAAGCGGCCCAGAAAACAGCTGCCATGCCGAAGAGGATTCCTGACAGTTAACAAACATGTACTGTATGTACATTTTTATAGCAGGCCTTTATCAAACAAATCGCAGCAACGCTGTTGTGTAAAAAAACCCTCCAAAAACACGTGCATGCACATTCTCATTTATTAACGCACATCATGTACATAAAGAAATTTCAAGCACGTTAATATATTGCCGCCATATTGATTTTCGTTTATCTCGATCATCGGTTATCTCAATGCTTTTCGGCGACCCCCTAGGACATCGACATACCCGGGTTCCACTGTAGTTAAAAAATCATACATTGTGATTTCTGGATTTTTTTTTGATTATGTCTCTCACAGTGGACATGCACCTACGATGACAATTTCAGACCCCTCCATGATATCTAAGAGGGAGAACATAGCAGGGTGTTCAAATACTTATTTTCCTCACTGTATATATATATATATATATATATATATATATATATATATATATATATATATATATATATATATATATATATATAAACAGTGTTTTAAAAAATTGTTTTAGTTGTTAAAAGTTACTGATAACTGTTTTACTTACCATACATTAGTGATAAAGCATGTATGAATTATGATTTATAGAAGTATGAATTATATTGTTGACTCATTTTTTAAAAAAGAAATGGAAAAATTGTTTAAGAGAGGACATTTGGATAAAATCTTTTTAAAATGTACAAAGCAAATGATTGAAAAAAAAATTCACCCATAAAAAAGAAAGATGCCATTAGTCAAGACAGACATCTAACTGTAAGTCAATGAGAAAGAAAAATATAAAGTTCTATTTTGTGTTCCTACAGACACAAAATATGGAAAATGAAAAGCATAAAAAGAACTGAATAGGCTAATGAGGAAAGTGCACTGAAAAGTTACAAACTTCTAGGAATTTAAAGACAAATTATCCAATTAAACATAAACAGGATGATCTCTTGTACCTCTGGAGCACTGCTCGTAAGAGTCTCAGAGGATGAAGAGTGGCTGCCTGCATCCTCATAATCATCATCATCCTCTTCCTTTGAGTATATTGTTCCATAGGCACCTGATTAAGCAATTAAAAAAAAGAATTGTGGCCAAAATTTTAACTGATTCACCAACTTTATTGTCTTAAATTCATTCCTAAACTAAAATATCTCATCATTTGAAGTCAATTCACAGAAATGGTTTTGTCTGAGATTTGGTGATTGCATCAATTTGTATTCATCTATTCAAAGCACATCTGAGAATATCTGAAATGTGCTAAGTCATGCATTTTATTGATTAGCAGGATACTAGGTGCTGAACTCACCACCACATCTCTATCATTGGACCCAATTTCTCCATCAGAGGAAGAGAGAAGAGCCAGGGAGTGACCAATAGCATTCTATGAAAAAAAGTTTTAATGAATTTATTTATTGTACGAAGCCAAGGTGGTTAAAATAATAACATGCCAATTTAAATACTTTAGTAAATCTTGTACTTCACCAAATATTCTTAACCTTTATAGATTTTGTTTATGTTTGTGGACTTGTAAAATTAAGTTATTAATAGTTAAATTACAGACAGAGACACTACATATCTCTTTAATACTGATTTTGCCAGACATTAAGTACCAGTTTTTGTTTTGTTTTTAATGATCATTACTGTATAAGATTTACTGAATCTCTTTAATCACTCATTTATTATTAGCCCAAAACATTATTAAAGGACAGGGCTGCTTTCATGTAAGATAAGAGACTCAAACACTAGCAGCATCAACAAAACTGCCAAGGACACAGACATGTGGTTGAAAGACCTGAGCTAATGCCAAAAGATAAACATAGTTTTCATAAAAAAGTTGTGACCTTCCAGGGCTTCATTATCATATTTTATATTTTTGTCAGAATCTGTAATAACTGACTGAACTCGCTCCAGTGACTTAACAAGCTGTTGGCACATTGACACACACACTCACACTCACACTCACAGACACAGACACACGCACACACACACACACACACACACACACACACACACACACGTATATATGCATATATTATTGATTTTAAAAATCTGCTGCAACATTTATTAATAGATTTTATGTAAATGTACATGTACAGTTAATGTATTTTTTAAAATATATTTTTAGAATACTTTTAGTCATTTTCAAACTATTTTCTTTGCAAAAAACAGTTACTTGTGTGATCTTGTTCAAGATCTCCCCCTTGATTTTAAATAAAGCAGTAAATCACACACAGTGATCATTAGAATAGTACAGACCCTGTATGCTGAGCTTTGTTCCTCTGTGAGCTGTTGGAGCTCATGAATATGTGGATGAAGCTGCTCAGCTCTCTGAAAAACCAAGAGACTGTGTTCAGCTCCTGTGGGCAGACCGAGATCATCCTTGCACCTCTCAATTTCAGCTAAGGTCCTCTGCATGGACTGCAGGTTTTCCAGGATTACCTGAAGATAAAAAATCAAACTCATTATGAGTATATGCAATGAGTAGGAAGCATATTACTACACATACTACAAGTAACAAACTATCATTTTATAGCATTGGCTGAATTTGCCTGTCTGTTTTGAAGATGCTCTTCCGGTGGTACTTCCTCAGTCTCTACAGTAGATAAGATACTTTTGATCTTCGTGACACTCTTCTCCATTGTTTTCACCTCCGCTTCAATTGCATCAATTTCCTATAACGGTAAAAGACTGTCTATCAACAAATAGCATGAGTTACTTCAATTATGCACGCCATAATAGTAACGATGGTGCCATTGCTTATACAAACAATTATCCAGTCAGCCAATTACATGGCAGTCAAATGCATTACATCATGCACTTGTTCTGTCTAAACTCTTATAGGTATGAATGTGTGTGATTTAAGGTCAGCAATAACCCAACCATGCCATCAGGTACCAACAACCATGCCATAGCCAATTCACATTTTTCCAATTCTGATATTTGATGTGAACTAAAACTCTTGACCTGAATTTTCAAGAATTTATGCAGCATGCTGTTATATCATTGGCCAACTGGATAATGCACTGTAAAAGTATAACAATAACTACATATAAAAATATACATGCTGTTTAAATCTGTTTAAAAACCAGACACTTTGGTACTTACTGCTGCTGCATGCTGGAGCTGAGAAATTGGCTCTAGAACAATGTGCTGCATGTGGCTTATGTCGTTGCAGATCTGCAAAAGGTTCCTCTCTTCAGTGCTGGTGTCAAATACAACTGATATCTCCTGAAGTGAAGCCCCAAAGGTCTCTAAAGACTTTTGCATTCTTTCAGACTCATCTAGGACCACCTGCCAACCAAACAGCATCTTAAACTTCAGTCAAACTAATCATTTTTCAGATTCAAGACTGATATAAGAATTTAATACCCAATAGCCATAGTGAATATAAATCATAATCAGAGAAACACTCTCAAGTTTTATGAACCTTTCGCGACTTTTTAAGACAACAAATTACCTACAGTGGAGATCAAAAGTCTAAGAGCACCAGTAGAAATGCTTATTTGTCTTTTTTAATTGAATAAAAAGGTCTAATGAAATTATCAAAGACAAGCAGTGGCAAGTAGAAATAAATGTTCAGAAATTTTATCATTTCTTTTCATGCCACAGTTTTGCTTTAATGTGTGCACAGTGTGACACAGACTACACACATTTGGCTAAAATCTAATGATCTACGTTAGATCAAATCCATTTGTGTTTCCATCTGAAAATGTGCTCCAAAAGAAGGTATTAGACTCACAGAAAATCTGCCATTTTGTTCAAAAGAATTTGCTATCACTATTCCAAATATGCTTACATTTAACAGTAAATAGTGCATTTTAAATATTACATAGTCAAGATTGTTGCACATTTCCTATTCTTGTTTTATAATTTGCAGTTTTACAATTTTTTGTTTACAATTTTCAGTATTATTATTATATTATATTATCAAATTAATATAATTGTAAAACTGCAAATCAGCATGGTGTTAGATTTAAAAAATTAAATATTTTACACAAGAATCCATTTTTCATTTCTAAAAACTTTTTAGAATCATTCCAGAAAGTGTCATAATAAGGACATTTTCTTTCATGGTGCCTACATAGATGAATCCAAATTGCACCCCCATTAGTTTGGATTACATTGGATTCATTGTCAATTGGATACATTGTCAATAAATCACTATATTTATATTAATTAGTGATTATATTTAGTGAGTGAATACATTTTTATTTATGGACAGTCAAAATATGCCAATCTGTAAGAATGAATGCAGCCTAACCCTTGGTTTGCCCTAATTTATATAATCGCAGATCTACAGCCTATAATTAGTACTTTGGGCTCCAAGATCATAAAAAAAAAAAAAAAATCTGACATTACAATAACTGACATAAAATGGCTAATGACAATGAGAAAGAGAAAAATAAGTCCCTCACAGTGCTGCAGTGACAGAGTGAGACCAGAATTTGTTTATAGATTAGGATTGATTCTGAAGATTATTTGATATGGCTAATAAACTACATGGTTAGAACTGACTAATTACTAGATTAAACTGAAATTGACTCAGTGGTTGCATAAGAAGTCTCAATGTAAAATGATTATTACTACTCTCACAGACTTTGTGTTCCGTGTTTTCCAATAAAACACGAAAGATTCGACCTGTTGAGTTTGTCTCTGCACTTGGGTTCATACTCCCTCCCTGTAGCAAGCTGCAAGAGATCCTGCCTCTCATGTCGCCAACCCTGGTTTGAGCCTAGATTTTGACAATTTAGCCTCTCTAATTTGGTAAGTGAAATGACAACAATTTATTTTAATTTGTTATAATATTTGACAAACCAATGGGTAAAAGTGACTGCAGTGAGAAGTATACATTTGATCAGAGTCTAGAGCATTACTCAAAAGTAGTTATGTAAAATGCCAATGTAAAACAAAACCACTTATAAAGTAATGCCTTTTTTATTTATAGGCATTAGCTTATCACAAAGGTTTTTTAAAAAGGCACATTTAAAAAGTAAATACTGTTAATATGCAGTAATGCTAGTTGCTAACACTTTTAAAAAAAAGTTTTAGGTAAACAAAATGAAAATAATTCTAGTGGAACACCCATGAACATGCATATCTGGATGTCTGCTTTGAGAGCTTTAAATTGCCGAGGTCTGACCTGTAGAGAGTTGGCATGGCTATGCAGACACTTGGCAGTTGTGTAGGTCTGAGGAGTTTTTAGCCAGGACTGAGTCTCAGCCAACCAGCATGTAGAGCTATGCAGAACCTCCTCATAGTCTTGAAGACAGGAAGGGATCTAAATTCATCACAAAGACACAGATTTATGCTAAAGAAACCACATCAAATATAACCCTGTAACAAAACCACTTCCTCTGTGGTGACAGTGTGGGGTGACGTGTGAGCTCTTATGTTGGATGATGACAGGACAGGATATAAATGTACTCACTCTGTTGATGAAGGCAGTCCTCTGTTCTGCCTGCTTGGCTACAGTCTGGTAAAGCTGGAGGGGTTTAGTAAGCTCATCCATCAGAATGTGAGCTCTCTCAGGCTGCTCCTCAGCTAGTTCCTGAACTTCAACCTCTAGCTCAGTGATCCGTGCGTGCCACCGGTCCAGTTCATCCCAAACCCGCTGTACATGTGAACACATGACCCACACACTTAAAATATAAGAAGATATGTTCTTATTCTGCCACAAGAGCAATAGTAATGGCAGGTAATATGTAGTGTGAAGAAGTCTGGGGTACAGGCAGGGTTCCAATTCATAGCAAAAGTGTTCAGAGATCTATAGAAGGCTTCTGACACAATTTTGGGTCTCGTAGTTCAAGTAAAGGGAAATGTAATACTATCTAAAGACATCCTTCCTTTGAATTCAGAATTCAGCCACACAAACACCTGTCAGGTCTTTCCCAGACCACCTCACACACTTTAAGATATAAAACATTTTATTTTAAATGTGCAACATAAAATTACCTGCCAAAGTGGCTAAAAATATAATTTATCCTCCGGTGTAGGGCTGTAATAATTTCCTCAAGTAACTTGAGTAATTCCAATACAAAAATTATTTAAAGCAAATTAATTTGCCTCAAAGCTTTGTTTAATCTATTTAAATAAACAAGGAGCACTGAGTTTTTTCCACTGACCATTATTACTGACGCACCTCCTGCTAAACTCTAGAGCGCTCCAGACAGGTAACACAGAAGACGATGCAGAATAAAAAATAGAGGAATAGGGGGAAAATGGTTTGATGTAAAAAGTACTTCTTATCCGATTACTCGATTAATTGATTGATTGATTCGATTAATTCATTTTTAGAATACTCGATTACAGCAGCACTACTCCAGTGTGTAATTATACTATTTCAGGTAGGTTTTTTATTTAATGGCCGGAGTGCCTGTTAAAATGAAATTAACACACACACACACATACACACATACACACACACTGTATGTACAAACCTTGAGTATGCTCTCAGCTTCTTTTACAGTGGCACTCTTCTCCTGCAGCAGGGCCTCAACACCAACTAAACCCACAGTCACTTTGTCCACATGCTCACTCATTCTCTGCAGAGAGCCACTTCTCTCCATAGCTTGCCCAACCTAAAACACCAAAAATACCCCGGTAGTCTTTCTAATTATACACAATTATAATATATATATGCACTGCTGTACATGTATATTTTTACATAATGCAGTGTGTATCATCTAATGTTAAAAAAAAAAAATCTCAGCATTACTGTAATAGTGTGGTTACACTTGCACTTGATACAAAACACATGCAATCAACTATTAGGTAATAACCACCAAATAAGCATAAAAACAAAATGATTTCACTATACTTTGTCCTTAGCTTCCTTCAGGGATAGAGTGATTTGGCCATGTAGTTTCTGGATCTCTTGAGGTGGGTCATTGCTTTTAGTCCTGGCCCTGTCCATAATTTCTTGAAGTCTGATATTCTGAGAGTCTAGCTCTGCTCTAAACTCCTAGAGAGAGTAAGACAGATTGCCATGAACAGGTACAGATTATTCAGCAGTTCATGTCATTGGTTAATATAAAAAAACCTTCAAACTTCTACTTTTAAAAATAAAGTAATAATAATTAGGTAATTGTACCTCCATAAATTAAAAGTCATGTTTCTATGGAACTCAGGTCATTGGGTATAAATGCTACAACCTGCCATTAACACTCACTGAAGACTATTCCAGAGTAACAAACAATAGCATATTAATTCATTAGTTCACAATTTAATAATTCTTCTCATCTCATCACCATCCTTACAGACTTCCGATCACTGGAGGCAAAATGGAGCAGTGTTGTGCTCTGTGGTTGATTGGTCTGCTGACTAGTGCACTCTCAGAGGTTATAATAAATGGACAGTCGGTATAACCCAAATGAGGAAGGGATGACTTTATAAGGAACCAGCTTATAAGCACTAAACTTATACATTTCAAGTTCATAACATCTTTATCTCTATAAAGTTGCTTCGAGATAATGTCCATTGTTTAAAGCTCTATACAAATTAAACTGAACTGAAATAAATTGAACTGAGGTAAAAATTTTAAATTAGTTACATTTGCATTAAAAAAAAAAAAATATATATATATATATATATATATATATATATATATATATATATATATATATATATATATTTATTTATTTATACATTGTTGTGCTCCATATTGGGTGGCAGTATAGTGTTTACAAAGGGAGCACTAACCCGAGTATGGCTGGTATCTAACTGGCTCTGCAGGCCTGACAACAGAGAGAGCACACTCTGCTGCAATCCCTTCAGTTCTTCCTGAATGCGACCCCACTCCTGGATCTCAGACAGCATGTCATGTCTCACTACACCACTCTGTTCTCTTAAGCTGGAAATACACATGTACATCAGTCATTCTTTTTACAGGAAAATAAGTTTTACACTGTTGTAAAAGCAGGTGTGGTTGTGTATGGCCATACCTTCGACAACGACTCAGAAGTGACTGCAGTTCCTGGCCTGTCTTACTGGGAGTATTGAGAATGTTTAAGGCACTCAGCAGCCGTGATTCAGAGCGTTGAATTGAAACCAAAGTTAGTTGTTCTTGGTCCAAGTCATACTGGAGCTGTTCGGTTTGTCCAATGATCTCTTGAAGCTTCCCAAGAGATCCCTTCATCTTGGAGATCTCAGAAAAACTGTGTTGAAGGTGGTCCAGCGCTTCCCTGGAACTCTTGATCTAACAGCAAAATAGTTTTGCATAAACACAGTACTTCTAATACTTACATTCTGTAGAATCTTACACCCAGCTAAGAACATTATTAAGGCAATTTTGCATTGGTTTTTTTTTTTGCCATAACTTACTCTTAATATAATTTCCTTCCACTGTGTTTCTGTATGAGCCACTCTGGATTTCAGTGTGTCTAGCCGCTGCTGCAGCAAAACCCAATGTCTCTGTAGATGTCCCAGTGTTTTCTCTGCTTCTACATTACAGTTCAACATTGAAGATTTGTGTTTCAGATCCTCTAGCCTTGTCCCCATGTTACCTAGATCCTCCTGAAGCACCTACAGTTCCACATATAAATAATTGATCATGATTTGTGTGAAAACCTCGTCTTGAATAATGTCTATTTTCTGTAGCTTAAAAAAAAATGTAACTCACCTTGATTTTTTCAAACTGGTCTTTGCACTCTTCTAAAGAAATCGGTTTGAGACTTAAACTTTCTGAAAGTTGGATGTCAAAGTTTTGAAGAAGGTGGTTCATGTCATCATGCTGTTTAGTGTGGTTGGCCTGCTCCAATAAGCACCTGAAAATGAAGCCCAAGACAATATTTTTGACAATTATGGATCCCCAAAATAGTGCTCCAATTATTTGTATCTGTGGTTGTATTGGAATCTAAACCCAAACTAACAAAAATTATTGTTCCTTATGTTTTTATTTAAGAAAAAAAAAACAAATATGAATCAAATATGAATTCTAACACTAAATAAAAAACCTCATGCTCATGTGACTTTTTTGTCCTGAACTCCAGTTCACACCTCAAACTCAAACATTTTAACTCTACTTTTCGTCTTGTTTGTAATCATAAGTACATTAGATCAATTAAAAAAAATCTATAGTAACAACAAACAATGTGGATACCTTTGAAGGGCCTCCAGTTTGACCTGAGCTTGTGCTTTCAATTTGGCATCAGTAACTTGGAGGTAGCTGACAACCTGGATGTGGAGCTTCTCAGTTTGAGGAGAAAAACAAGCTTGTGGTGGCAATCGTGTCTGTAATTCTGCCATGTGATCCTGGAATCCTTTAGTCAGATCAGTAAGAAGATGTTGAGTATGGTTTAGTTCAGCTTTAGAGTCTTTATAAATGGCAGATGGAACCAAAAGTTTAGCATCAATCTGCTGAAGGAAACCAACAGCTTGTCGGACAGCACTGCGATAATCTTTCACGGCCTCCTCAGCCTTAAGAAGGTTTTCCTAAAGAAACACACAGAAAGTACTACTTAAAGAATACAATCTATACCCTGTCACCAATATGATTTATAGCACCATCTGCTGCTATGAAAACCATTTTATCCATCCTGAAATTAGTGGGCCACTGTTATAAATGTTCTCATTATAGCTACGTTAAGCTACACTATATGGACAAAAGTTTGTGGACACCTGACTATAAGATTCATATTTGCTTTCCAAATATCTCATTCCACACTGATTACCCATTTGCTTTTATAATGACCTCCAATATTCTGGGAATATGCTCATTAAGCCACAAGAGCAATAGTAATGGCAGGTACTAATGTATTCTGAGGGGGCCTGTGGTGCAGTCAGTGTTCCATTTTATCCCAAAGGTATATAATAGGGTTCAGGTCAAAGTTCTTCAACTCTAACCAATGTAAACCACATCTTCATAGAGCTGGCTTTGTGCACAGATGCATTATCAACATCGAACAGGTTTGGGTTTCCTAGTTAACGTGAAGGGAAAATTAATCCTTCCGCATTACAACGTAATGCGTCCCAATACTTTTGTTCATATAATGTAAGTGTGCATAATATACTGGTCACTAAGAGCAATTAACAAAAATTGTACAATTGAACTAATTACATGAAACTTTAATGTTTCTACAAAAATAGTTGAGTGGAATCCAAAAAATTGAAATAGAAATACGCAGGATAAAACATTAAAGGCAGCAATCTAATCTCTCTGCAAAATATAAAAGCATTTACCCTCTGCATTGTACAGGCATTTAAACAACTTCTTCCTATGTTGGCGGTTTTTCCGTAGTCTTCAATAGCGTTACAGTCTTTGCACATCTCCAACACTCGCAGTCCAGATACCACTGACCTCTCAAGTGTCAAGCATTTGTGCAGTGCTATGGTAATGGCTTTGTCACTTGAATCAAGGCAGCTGTTCTGCTTTAGCTGTTCTTCAACTTTCATAAAGTGCTCAGTTAGAGGGGTTAGCTCTCTTACACTACTAAGGCTGTTAGCTAATAAGGAGTCCTCCTGGTTTTTAACATCACTGCAAACAAAATGCTCCCATGCGGTAAGACTTTGCAGCATGCTGCGAATCTTTTGCCTCTCTGAGTTCACCTGTGATGGGAAGAGGTCACCAGAAATGACTTCCAGCTGCTCTGCTGTTCTCTGACATGATATTTTCACCATGGGTATCTCAACCAGCAAGGTGTGACTCATATGTATTTGTTTATCAGCATCTTTGCTGCTATCCGATATGTGATGGACTCTTTTTTTCACTGCCTCAAAGTGGTTTTCCAAATGCTTTTTTGAAGTCAGATATTCTTCATGTTCAATGCTTTGCTGATCCAGCAGCCTGATTTTTTCTTGTAAGCTCAGAATGGTTCGTAGAAAGTCTTTCCTCTGATTCTCCTGGCAGTGTTGAACTTCCAGAACTTGTGAAAGATGCTCTATCAGCATGTGCCTTATAGGAGCAAAAGCAGCAAGTGAGTCTCGTGATACAGGGTATCTTTGCTTCTCAAGGTCAGTTATTATTTGACGTAAACTCTTCTGGATGGTAGAAAATTCTTCTGCAGAAGATTCTTGGGCATGCAAGATCTCCTCCAGTTCCCAACATGCAGTTTGCTTACATTGTACAACCCTGCTGATCTCCTCTTGCAATGTGGTAAGTTTATTGATAAGGTGAAAAGCGTCTACAAATCTTAGACCATAAATATTTTTCTTTGTTTCATCGAGAAGTGTCCGAATGATAGATAGCCGCTTTTCAGCTTCTTTTAAAGTAGATTTTTGCTTTTGATGGCACACTCGCATGTCTGTGATAGAGCTTCCAAGCTGGATTGCTGCAGCTTTCTTGGACTCTTTCTCTAAAAGTGAAGCCAGCCAGGTGCTAATATCTGTAATCTGCATGTCCAGTCTCTGTCTAGAATGCAACATTTGGTTCAGGTCTGCAGCAACCCTCTCTGCTTCTTCTAAAATCTTGCTGTAGATGTCCCCTAAGGTCTGAAGTGCAGATAACATATGAGAAGAATCCACCTGGCTGAATCCTGCAATCTCCTCTTTTAATTTCATAACCACAGAGGACAATTTAAATTGCCTGGAAGATATTTCTGACTCCAGTTTTTTAATGCTGTCAACCTGCTGACTGGCTTCCTCTGGGAAAAGAGATAACTTCTTTTTCCTGGTGATTCTGTTCTCTGTTTGTTTTGCCCAAGCAAACCAGCTTTTCATAGTACTAGTGATTTGGGCCAGTAAGTGGTCACTGGGACTGTAAGCATAAGTACAAAGTTTCTCCTGAGCACAATCCATTTGAGATTTCAGATTTTGGAAAACATCGCTAATTTCTTCCTTCTCCTTCTCCCCCAGTGGACACTGGAAAAGAGCCTGTGAGAGCTCAAGAAGGTACAGGTAACGTTCATTTCTTTCCATAATATCCGAGAATGTTATAATTTCCTGTATGGCCCTTTGACAGTCTTTTAGCTGAGTCGAAGATGGGGAAGATGTATGCAAAACCTCTACTTCACCCAGAAGTATCTTAGCATCCTTCATTAGAATAGAAGCCTCTGACATACAATGTTCGGCATGCCTTAAGGTTCTGTTTGCTGTACTTTCCAAAATCTGCCACTTTTTCAGCAAATTCCTAACTGGGATTAGGCATGCCACTGGACCCTCAGCCTCTCCTAAATAAGATGACACATTGCAACATGTATTCATCAGTTCATCCAGCATGCTCTTCTTCTGCTCCATGTGCTTAAGGAATGCAAGCAGCTTTTTTGCTTGAAGGACACTGCTTTTCAAAGCAGCTCTATATAAACGAGGAAACAAATACACATTTTTAATACTACATACAATACACATCTGTACACCGACAATGCATAACTTTATGGCCACCAATCAGGCATAACATTTTGACCACCTGCCTAATATTGTGCTGGTCCCCCTTTTGCTGCCAAAACAGATCCTTCCTTGGACCACTTTTGATGGATAGTGAACACTGCAAACCGGAAACACCCCACAAGTGACCCAATCGTCTAGCCATCACAATTTGGCCCTTGTTAAACTCACTCAAATCCTTCCCCATTTTTTTCTTGCCTAATATATCCCACCCCCTAACAGGTGCCATGAAGCAGCAATAATAAGTGTTATTCACTTCCCCAGTCATAATGTTATAATGTCATAATGTTATGCCTGATCAGTGTATACTGCTAATTTATACATTATTTGAATATTATATAAACTCTCACAGGCTCAGTGAATCTAACTCTTCCTCCAGTTCCTGAAGTGTATCTTGAAGGGCGTGTATTTGTTGGTGATACTGTGTGACCTGTTGTAACTGGGCCTCTTTAATCTGTACCGTGGCTGTTGCTTCCAACATTGCTGAACTCCATCTCTCTGCCATACTCTGGCAAAGACCTGAGCCACCATGTTGAGACCGTGAAGCCAACTGATCTGCAACATATTGTCTGCAGTTCTGAAGAAACACACCAAAATTTAAAATAACTACTACCTTATATATAAAAAAACACAACATTGTGTGTGCAAGTTGAGGTGCTTTACTGTGTGACTAAGCAACATTTTCCATAGTGATTCTTAATATTTCGGGTAATTGTATGACATGATGCACAGGCTGAAACATGCACAGCAAGGAAGAGCTTCTCCATGCTATTCCCAGTGGCCATGTCTTATCACATTCTTGATTTATAAACATGGGAAATACATAAACAAACATACCTCTGCTTCCTGAAGTTGCTGGTTCATTAATTCAGTGCTTAGCTGGGCTGGGTGGTAACGACATTTCAGAATCCTAAGAACAGCTCTTTCTAGCTGGTTCTCCAATTCTGTAATTGATGGCTCTAAAAGCCAGGTTGCTTCACTAGACTGATATACCTAAATAAAAAAATAATAATATTATGATAATGACAAACACTGTACATATTGAAAGCTTGACTTTACTTGGGCACAGGAAATCTTGGGCGTTGAGATCATCTAGCACTGTTTGACTGGTCCCACTATCTATCAGACTTTTCTCTGTACTGGCACCAAGGAAGGGGAAAGAACTTTCCCAGATGTCCGAATGGATAACTCACTGCCTATCTTCAAATGATGGGTAAAGACCTACCTCTTCCTAAAACTCTTAAACCAGCACTTTTTCCCAGTTTGTTTTATGTCTGTTTATTATTTTTTACAAATGCTATATTTCCTCTTCAAAGCATTTTAGGCCCATGGTATCTTAAGTCTGAACCTAATTAACCAGTGTTGATCTAATTATTGATAGAGACTCAACGCACTTTTGGGCGTCTACTAAATTCCTTAAATGTAAATTTAAATGTAAATGTAGTCTTTCCTCAGTGCCAGTTTGCTTCCTGTGCATTCTCGTTCTCAGAGCTACTAGTAGATATTTAATCATCGTAATTCAGACACTTCACAGCTTGCTAATGCTGTCTAAGAAGCACATCATAATGTTCCTTTCATTACACTATATCGGAGCAAAACATATCTATCTTGTAAGACATTCTGCATTAACCATTAAAACCATGTTGGATGGACACAATGAAAAACAGACTACAACAGACATTCAGACTTACCGTGGAAACATCAGTGATATCCGTTACATGCTGGATATTTGTGCTGATATCCAATAATGTATCCAGTGCTAATCCTTGAGCAGGCTGGTTTACTGTCCTTGTTTCCTTGTAGCTGGAGTGGAAACCTTCACATTGACCTCCTTTTCTTTCATTTGTTTTGGCTTTGGACATTTCTTCCAGCTAAGCATTAAATAACAGTAAACATGTTTGTATAAAAAAAGTAAAGCTCACTGCTTTTTTTAAGGTGAGAGTTCTGTTCAAGCTCAACATGTGCAAATGTGTATACTTCGGTGGCAACTGAAACAGGAATGACTCTTTGTTTAGAGTTAGATCTTCCCTGTGGGGCGTGGTCTGCCTTGAGCAACCTAGACAACAGCTGCGCTGCAGGTCTGTACAACAAGTTGTTGCATATAATATAATATGTCCTGCATTTCCATGAATTAACTGACAGCTGATATACAACAATGAAAACCAAACTAAGCAAATGTTTCAAGTTGAACAAACTCTATGTACACACATTTGATGAAAGAAGGTGTAAATAATTTATGCTGTAGTTACACAATAAACACATAATTAACAATGTATAAGTGCGAAAAAACAACAACAAAAAACAGAGTACAATTTAGAAGACTGACCACATGAAACTATGAATATTTTAGAAAAGAAAAGCTCCAGCATACTCCCCTTTTTACCTTTACTAAATGTTAATAATTAAATACCAAACCATTATACTTTTATATTTGGCATTATCAGTGACACAGTTAGAAACAGCAACACTACCACAGGAAATGCCAATCAGAGATTATTTTTATTTTAATAGGTACTTCCCTGGAAACTTCTGAATACCAAAAATGATATTCATCCTCTAAATGTTTGTCATTTATTTAAAATGACCTTTTCAGAGAATTATTTAAATATAGCTGCAGCATCACCTAATATAATTCTGACTTAAGAAAAAAGACTTCTAAATGTCAAACCAATAAAATGAATTTTTTGGTCTGTTTCCACTGTCATTAAAGATCACAGTAGCAATGAATGAGCAATGTAAAGCAAATGAAGGGTAATGCATGTGAAAATACCTGCAAGCAGTCAACGGTGTCCGAATCCTTGGCCTGTTCCTTTAATCCTGCTTGTTCTGAATGGATGCCTAACTCCAGCTGCGATGGTACTGAAGTAGTTATTGCTGACTCAGGGTCAGCTCTGAATGTCTCTGCAATGTCCTCTGAATTAGAACAATGGAATGTATCACTCAGCTGTCTTTCCGTATTCTCTAGGAAATCCATGCCATCTTTACTTTCAATACCATCTGTTGGTTTACCATCCAAACTGAAGGCATTCATGGATTTTCCTGTATCTTTTTGATTGTTTTCTATGGATGAACTCAGTGTTGTGTCAGTGGCATTTGTATGAGTTGTGCTAGTTGTCTGATGATGCAGAGAGCTTTCTCCACTTATTGTTTGGGAGTTTGATGTCTCAAACATCCTTTGATCTTCTTCACTTGTCTGATCTTTACTTGACTTTTTCATTGAAATTTGAGAATGAGCATTTTTGTCAGTGTCACATGGTCGCACTGATTCTGTAATTGTGGCAGGTTGCATTTTTGCAAGGCTATCTTTTGACTGCATACGATCATCCTCATTTATTGTGGTTCCTGTTTTATACCCCCTTGTATCAGCATTTTTATGTATCTGACTTAACAAGTCGATTTCTTGTCTAGAAATGTCAAGAACCTCTGCTAGTGTAGTGTTTGAAAAATATACTTCGCCCTGTTCTGTACAAGGATCCTTTATCTCAATTGGGATTGCTCTCTCATTCCCTTGTTGTTGCTGCTGATCTGGAGATACAGGGGCTTTTTTATAGCAAACAGATCCAGTTTTCATCTCAGTTGTTTTATCAACTTCCTGATTTTTGAGTACGTCTATTTCTGTAACATGCTTGACAGGTAACATTAAAGCTTGTTGACTTGACAGATTTCTATCTTCAATGGTTCTTTCTATACTTAATGGGGTTTGGAGTTGTTGGAAATGAGCATTTTCAGGCTGAGGTGTCTGCATTGATTCTGTAAGTGAGGTTGGTTGAGTTTTCTCAAGACTGTCCATTGACTCTCTAAGATCTGCTTCACTTTGAGTTATGGTTGCATTAAGGGTTGATACATTGTCAATAGGATTTTCAGAACTGAAATCATTATCATCTTCAGCTTTAAAAATTCCACTGTCTGCTGCCCATCAGGTATCACTGCAGACTCATCAACATTCAGAATGGATTTAGAGACTGTTACAGTACGAGTGCTACTTTGGTTTTCACTGTCCATGTGTAGTGTCCCAAATTCAGGTTGGGTTACATCAGGTGTCTGATTCAACAAATCAATTTCTGTTGTAGACATTTTAAGAATTTCTGATACTGGTCCATGAGAAACATCAGCATCACTGTTTGTGGGTTCAGTCTCCTGTCTGAACGTGATATGATATTCTGGATTGACCTGTTTCTGTTCTATATCTGTTCTAGATATTTGAAGAATCTCTGGTACTAGACCATGTGAAATATCACTTTCAGCATGTGTGTATTCAATTTCTTGTCTGAACTTGATGCTGTCCTCCTCTGATATCTCTTGAGTAGTTTCTGGGTCATTTGTGAGTTTGGCATTTTGGTTTGTTGTTTGTTGTTTCTCTTCTGTGTCATAATCTATTGATGCAGTGTGTAGCTGATAAGAAACACTTCTGACATTAAGATCTTTTGCTGTATTTGCTCTCTGATTTTGCAACACATCCTCTTCTTCCAATACACCCTGTGTTGTGTCTGTGGAATCAAGAACTTCTGCTTTGGCCTGCTCACTATCCAACATATTTGTACTTTTGTCTTTTCTAGTTGCTGTCTGTTGTCGCTTATTTCTTTCTTGATCTACAGGTAACGTATTTTGCTGATAGGAAATAATTATGGCATCAGATTCTTCTGTAGGAGCTGCCTGAATTTGCAGCACATCTGCATCTGTATAATCTCTGTCTGATAATTTAGAAGCTTCATGATGTGATACATCTACATCTCTATAGGAATCGTTTTTAGCAGCAGGAGTTTGGTTTTGTTTAAGACGAGCATTTTCAGTCCGACTTGTTTGCACTGAATCTGTTTGTTTGACAGCCTGCAGTTCCTCTAGACTCCCAAGTGACTGCATTCGATCCTCATTAGATTTTGTTCTTTCTGATTTAAAGTCCTCTGATTTAGCAGAGGAATTGTCAGGATCAAATTCATTATCATCGGATGACTGGTTCCTCTCAGATTCTAACACTGGTTGATCAACATCAAGAATGATGGTATAAACTTTTGCAGCACCAAGGCTACTTTGGTTATCACTGTCCATGTGTGTCATAAAGGTGTCAGTCTGGTTTGTATCAGATATCTGACTTAACAAGTCAATTTCTTGTCTAGAAATGTCAAGAACCTCTGCTAGTGTAGTGTTTGAAAAATCAACTTCGCCCTGTTCTGTATCTGGTTCATTTTTCTCAAATGGGATTGCTCTCTCATTCCCTTGTTGTTGCTGCTGATCTGGAGATACAGGGGCTTTTTTATAGCAAACAGATCCAGTATTCATCTCAGTTGTTATATCAATTTCCTGATTTTTCAGTAGGTCCATGTCTGTAACATGCTTAACAGGTAACACTAAGGCTTGTTGACTTGACAAATTTCTATCTTCAATGGTTCTTTCTATACTTACTGGGGTTTGAAGTTGTTGGAAATGAGCATTTTCAGGCTGAGGTGTCTGCATTGATTCTGTAAGTGAGGTTGGTTGAGATTTCTCAAGACTGTCCATTGACTCTCTAAGATCCGCTTCACTTTGAGTTATAGTTGCATTAAGGTTTGATACATTGTCAATAGGATTTTCAGAACTGAAATCATTATCATCTTCAGCCTTGAAAAAATCCACTGTCTGCTGCCCATCAGGTATCACTGCAGAATCATTAACATTCAGAATGGATTTAGAGACTGTTACAGTCCCAGTGCTACTTTGGTTTTCACTGTCCATGTGCAGTGTCCCAGATTCAGGTTGGGTTACATCAGGTGTCTGATTCAACAAATCAATTTCAGTTGTAGACGTTTTAAGAATTTCTGGTCCATGAGAAACATCAGCATCACTGTTTGTGGGTTCAGTCTCCTGTCTGAGCGTGATATGATCTTCTTCTGGATTGACCTGTTTCTGTTCTATATCTGTTCTAGACATTTGAAGAATCTCCGGTACTAGACCATGTGAAATATCACTTTCAGCATGTGTGTATTCAATTTCTTGTCTGAACTTGATGCTGTCCTCCTCTGATATCGCCTGCTCAGTTTCTGGTACTTTTGTGAGTTTGGCATTTTGGTTTGTTGTTTCGTGTCTGTCTTCTGTGTCATAATCTATTGATGCAGTGTGTAGCTGATTAGAAACACTTCTGACATTAAGATGTTTTGTTGTATCAACTCTCTGATTTTGCAATACATCCTCTTCTTCCAATGCACCCTGTGTTGTGTCTTTAGAATCAAGATCTTCTGCTTTGGCCTGCTCACTATCCGACTTATTTGTACTTTTGTAATTTCTAACTGCAGTTTGTTGTCTCTCTTGCCTTTCCTGGTCTATAGATACAGAATTTTGCTCACAGGAAAAGGTTATTGCTTCAGATTCTATTGTATGAACTGCCTGATGTTGCAGCACATCTACATTTATAGAATCTCTGTCTGATAATTTAAAAGCTTCATAAGGTGACACAACTTCATCTCCACATGAATCTTTTATAGCAACAGGGGTTTGAAATTTTGAAAGATGAGCTTTTTCAGACTGACTTATTTGCACTGAATCTGTTTGTAGGTAAGGCTGCATTTCCTCTAGACTTTCAAGTGACTGCATACGATCCTCATTAGACTTCATTTTTTGCCATTTAATTTCCTCTGATTTAGCAGAGGAATTGTCAGGATCAAATTCATTATTAACAGATGACTGGTTCCTCTCAAGCTCTAATACTGGTTGAGCAACATCCAGAATAACGGTACAAACTTTTGCAGCACCAAGGCTTCTTTGGTTATCACTGTCCATTTGTACCAAAGAGGTGTCAGGCTGGTAAGTAGCAGATATCTGATTTACCAAGTTGATTTCTTTTCTAGAAATGTCAGGATCATCTGCTAGTGTAGTGTTTGAAAAATCAACTAATCTTAATTTTGTATCTGGGTCATTTTTCTTCTTTGGGACTGCTCTCCTAAAAAAATGTTGACTCGACAAATTCCTATCTTCAATGGTTTTTTCTACACTTAATGGGGTTTGGAGTTGTTGGAAATGAGCATTTTCAGGCTGAGGTGTCTGCATTGATTCTGTAAGTGAGGTTGGTTGAGTTTTCTCAAGACTGTCCATTGACTCACTAAGATCCGCTTCACTTTGAGTTATGGTTGCATTAAGGGTTGATACATTGTCAATAGGATTTTCAGAACTGAAATCATTATCATCTTCAGCTTTGAAAAATCCACTGTCTGCTGCCCATCAGGTATCAGTGCAGACTCATCAACATTCAGATTGTATTTAGAGACTGTTACAGTCCCAGTGCTACTTTGGTTTTCACTGTCCATGTGCAGTGTCCCAGATTCAGGTTGGGTTACATCAGGTGTCTGATTCAACAAAACATCAGCATCACTGTTTGTGGGTTCAGTCTCCTGTCTGAGCATGATATGATCTTCTTCTGGATTGACCTGTTTCTGTTCTATATCTGTTCTAGACATTTGAAGAATCTCCGGTACTAGACCATGTGAAATATCACTTTCAGCACATGTGTATTCAATTTCTTGTCTAAACTTGACGCTGTCCTCCTCTGATATCTCCTGCATAGTTTCTGGGTCATTTGTGAGTTTGGCATTTTGGTTTGTTGTTTCTTGTTTCTCTTCTGTGTCATAATCTATTGATACAGTGTGTAGCTGATAAGAAACACTTCTGACATTAAGATCTTTTGTTGTATCAACTCTTTGATTTTGCAAAACATCCTCTCCTTCCAATACACCCTGTGTTGTGTCTGTGGAATCGAGATGCCTTGTGCTCGTAGTCTGATGATGCAGAAAGCTGCCTTCACTCATTTCTTTGAAGATTTCTGTTTTATTCTTCTCTTCTTTAGGAGCTGTCTGATCTGTATTTAGCAGCCTTTTCTTCATTTTTCTTTTCTTAATAGATCTGGAATGCTTGAAACGATGACTGTCTTCTGCTTTGGCCTGCTCTTTATCCAACTTATTTGCACTTTCTTTATTTTCAATTACAGTCTGTTGTCTCTCTTTTTTTTCCTGATCAATAGATACAGAATTTTGCTGATAGGAAATAATTATGGCATCAGATTCTTTTGTATGAGCTGCCTGAATTTGCAGCACATCTGCATCTATAGAATATCTGTCTGATAATTCAAAATCTTTATGATGTAATACGTCTACATTTCTACAGGAATCTTTTATAGCAGCAGGGGCTTGGTCTTGTTGAAGAGGAGCTTTTTCAGTCCGACTTGTTTGCACTGAATCTGTTTGTACGTTAGGCTGCATTTTCTCTAGAGTCTCAAGTGACTGCATACGATCCTCATTAGGTTTGGATCCTCTTGATTTAAAGTCCTCTGATTTAGCAGCAGAATTGTTAGGATCAAATTGATCATAACTGGATGGCTGGTTTCTCTCAGGTGGTAATACTGCATGATCAGCATCCGGAATGATAGTATAAACTTTTGCAGCACAAAGGCTACTTTGGTTATCACTGTCCATGTGTGTCATAACGGTGTCAGTCTGGTTTGTATCAGATATCTGACTCAAGTCAATTTCCTTTCTAGAAATGTCAAGAACCTCTGCCAGTGTAGTGTTTGAAAAATCAACTTCGCCCTGTTCTGTATCTGGTTCATTTTTCTCAGTTGGGATTGCTCTCTCATTCCCTTGTTGTTGCTGCTGATCTGGAGATACAGGGGCTTTTTTATAGCAAACAGATCCAGTATTCATCTCAGTTGTTATATCAACTTCCTGATTTTCCAGTACGTCCATTTCTGTAACATGCTTAACAGGTAACATTAAAGCTTGTTGACTTGACAAATTTCTATCTTCAATGGTTCTTTCTATACTTATTGGGGTATGGAGTTGTTGGAAATGAGCATTTTCAGGCTGAGGTGTCTGCATTGATTCTGTAAGTGAGGTTGGTTGAGTTTTCTCAAAACTGTCCATTGACTCACTAAGATCCGCTTCACTTTGAGTTATAGTTGCATTAAAGGTTGCTGAATTGCCAATAGGATTTTCAGAACTGAAATCATTATCATCTTTAGCTTTGAAAAATTCCACTGTCTGCTGCCCATCAGGTATCAGTGCAGACTCATCAACATTCAGAATGGATTTAGAGACTGTTACAGTCCCAGTGCTACTTTGGTTTTCACTGTCCATGTGCAGTGTCCCAGATTCAGGTTGGGTTACATCAGGTGTCTGATTCAACAAAACATCAGCATCACTGTTTGTGGGTTCAGTCTCCTGTCTGAACCTGATATGATAGTCTTCTGGATTTACCTGTTTCTGTTCCATATCTGTTCTAGACATTTGAAGAATCTCCGGTACTAGACCATGAGAAATATCACTTTCTGATTCTTTTGTATGAGGTGCCTGAATTTGCAGCACATCTGCATCTGTATAATCTATGTCTGATAATTTAGAAGCTTTATGATGTGATACATCTACATCTCTACAGGAATCTTTTATAGCAGCAGGGGTTTGGTCTTGTTGAAGATGAGCATTTTCACTCCGACTTGTTTGCACTGAATCTGTTTGTTTGACGGTCTGCAGTTCCTCTAGACTCCCAAGTGACTGCATTCGATCCTCATTATATTTTGTTCTTTCTGATATAAAGTACTCTGATTTATCAGAGGAATTGTCAGGATCAAATTCATTATCATCGGATGACTGGTTCCTCTCAGATTCTAACACTGGTTGATCAACATCAAGAATGATGGTATAAACTTTTGCAGCACCAAGACTACTTTGGTTATCACTGTCCATGTGTGTCATAAAGGTGTCAGGCTGGTTTGTATCAGATATCTGACTTAACAAGTCAATTTCTTGTCTAGAAATGTCAAGAACCTCTGCTAGTGTAGTGTTTGAAAAATCAACTTTGCCCTGTTCTGTATCTGGTTCATTTTTCTCAGTTGGGATTGCTCTCTCATTCCCTTGTTGTTGCTGCTGATCTGGAGATACAGGGCCTTTTTTATAGCAAACAGATCCAGTATTCATCTCAGTTGTTATATCAACTTCCTGATTTTCCAGTACGTCCATTTCTGTAACATGCTTAACAGGTAACATTAAAGCTTGTTGACTTGACAAATTTCTATCTTCAATGGTTCTTTCTATACTTATTGGGGTATGGAGTTGTTGGAAATGAGCATTTTCAGGCTGAGGTGTCTGCATTGATTCTGTAAGTGAGGTTGGTTGAGTTTTCTCAAGACTTTCCATTGACTCACTAAGATCCGCTTCACTTTGAGTTATAGTTGCATTAAAGGTTGCTGAATTGCCAATAGGATTTTCAGAACTGAAATCATTATCATCTTTAGCTTTGAAAAATTCCACTGTCTGCTGCCCATCAGGTATCAGTGCAGACTCATCAACATTCAGAATGGATTTAGAGACTGTTACAGTCCCAGTGCTACTTTGGTTTTCACTGTCCATGTGCAGTGTCCCAGATTCAGGTTGGGTTACATCAGGTGTCTGATTCAACAAAACATCAGCATCACTGTTTGTGGGTTCAGTCTCCTGTCTGAACCTGATATGATAGTCTTCTGGATTGACCTGTTTCTGTTCCATATCTGTTCTAGACATTTGAAGAATCTCCGGTACTAGACCATGAGAAATATCACTTTCTGATTCTTTTGTATGAGGTGCCTGAATTTGCAGCACATCTGCATCTGTATAATCTATGTCTAATAATTTAGAAGCTTTATGATGTGATACATCTACATCTCTACAGGAATCTTTTATAGCAGCAGGGGTTTGGTCTTGTTGAAGATGAGCATTTTCACTCCGACTTGTTTGCACTGAATCTGTTTGTTTGACGGTCTGCAGTTCCTCTAGACTCCCAAGTGACTGCATTCGATCCTCATTATATTTTGTTCTTTCTGATTTAAAGTACTCTGATTTATCAGAGGAATTGTCAGGATCAAATTCATTATCATCGGATGACTGGTTCCTCTCAGATTCTAACACTGGTTGATCAACATCAAGAATGATGGTATAAACTTTTGCAGCACCAAGACTACTTTGGTTATCACTGTCCATGTGTGTCATAAAGGTGTCAGTCTGGTTTGTATCAGATATCTGACTTAACAAGTCAATTTCTTGTCTAGAAATGTCAAGAACCTCTGCTAGTGTAGTGTTTGAAAAATCAACTTTGCCCTGTTCTGTATAAGGATCCTTTATCTCAATTGGGATTGCTCTCTCATTCCCTTGTTGCTGCTGCTGATCTGGAGATACAGGGGCTTTTTTATAGCAAACAGATCCAGTATTCATCTCAGTTGTTTTATCAACTTCCTGATTTTCCAGTACGTCCATTTCTGTAGCATGCTTAACAGGTAACATTAAATCTTGTTGACTTGACAAATTTCTATCTTCAATGGTTCTTTCTATACTTAATGGGGTTTGGAGTTGTTGGAAATGACCATTTTCAGGCTGAGGTATCTGCATTGATTCTGTAAGTGAGGTTGGTTGAGTTTTCTCAAGACTGTCCATTGACTCTCTAAGATCCGCTTCACTTTGAGTTAAGGTTGCATTAAGGGTTGATACATTGTCAATAGGATTTTCAGAACTGAAATCATTATCATCTTCAGCTTTGAAAAAATCCACTGTCTGCTGCCCATCAGGTATCAGTGCAGACTCATCAACATTTAGAATGGATTTAGAGACTGTTAGAGTCCCAGCACTACTTTGGTTTTCACTGTCCATGTGCAGTGTCCCAGATTCAGGTTGGGTTACATCAGGTGTCTGATTCGACAAATAAATTTCTTGTGTAGACATTTCAAGAATTTCTGATACTGGTCCATGAGAAACATCAGCATCACTGTTTGTGGGTTCAGTCTCCTGTCTGAGCGTGATATGATCTTCTTCTGGATTGACCTGTTTCTGTTCCATATCTGTTCTAGACATTTGAAGAATCTCTGGTACTAGACCATGTGAAATATCACTTTCAGCATGTGTGTATTCAATTTCTTGTCTAAACTTGATGCTGTCCTCCTCTGATATCTCCTGCATAGTTTCTGGGTCATTTGTGAGTTTGGCATTTTGGTTTGTTGTTTCTTGTTTCTCTTCTGTTTCATAATTTATTGATACAGTGTGTAGCTGATAAGAAACACTTCTGACATTAAGGTCTTTTGTTGTATTAACTCTCTGATTTTGCAATACATCCTCTTCTTCCAATGCACCCTGTGTTGTGTCTGTGGAATCGAGATGCCTTGTGCTCGTGGTCTGATGATGCAGAAAGCTGCCTTCACTCATTTCTTTGGAGATTGTTGTTTCCTTTGTCTCTTCTTTAGTAGCTGTCTGATCTGTGTCCAGCAGCTTCTTTTGCTTCTTTCTATTCTTAATAGAACTTGAATGCTTGGAACAATGGCTGTCTTCTGCTTTCACCTGGTCACTATCCAACTTATTTGTACTTTTGTCTTTTCTAGTTGCAGTCTGTTGTCTCTTATTTCTTTCTTGATCTACAGGTAAAGTATTTTGAATTTGCAGCACATCTGCATCTGTATAATCTCTGTCTGATAATTTAGAAGCTTCATGATGTGATACATCTACATCTCTATAGGAATCTTTTATAGCAGCAGGAGTTTGGTTTTGTTGAAGATGAGCATTTTCAGTCTGACTTGTTTGCACTGAATCTGTTTGTTTGACGGTCTGCAGTTCCTCTAGACTCCCAAGTGACTGCATACGATCCTCATTAGATTTTGTTATTTCTGATTTAAAGTACTCTGATTTAGCAGAGAAATTATCAGGATCAAATTCATTATCATCGGATGACTGGTTCCTCTCAGATTCTAACACTGGTTGATCAACATCAAGAATGATGGTATAAACCTTTGCAGCACCAAGGCTACTTTGGTTATCACTGTCCATGTGTGTCATAAAGGTGTCAGGCTGGTTTGTATCAGATATCTGACTTAACAAGTCAATTTCTTGTCTAGAAATGTCAAGAACCTCTGCTAGTGTAGTGTTTGAAAAATCAACTTTGCCCTGTTCTGTATAAGGATCCTTTATCTCAATTGGGATTGCTCTCTCATTCCCTTGTTGCTGCTGCTGATCTGGAGATACAGGGGCTTTTTTATAGCAAACAGATCCAGTATTCATCTCAGTTGTTTTATCAACTTCCTGATTTTCCAGTATGTCCATTTCTGTAGCATGCTTAACAGGTAACATTAAATCTTGTTGACTTGACAAATTTCTATCTTCAATGGTTCTTTCTATACTTAATGGGGTTTGGAGTTGTTGGAAATGAGCATTTTCAGGCTGAGGAGTCTGCATTGATTCTGTAAGTGAGGTTGGTTGAGTTTTCTCAAGACTGTCCATTGACTCTCTAAGATCCGCTTCACTTTGAGTTATGGTTGCATTAAGGGTTGATACATTGTCAATAGGATTTTCAGAACTGAAATCATTATCATCTTCAGCTTTGAAAAAATCCACTGTCTGCTGCCCATCAGGTATCAGTGCAGACTCACCAACATTCAGAATGGATTTAGAGACTGTTAGAGTCCCAGCACTACTTTGGTTTTCACTGTCCATGTGCAGTGTCCCAGATTCAGGTTGGGTTACATCAGGTGTCTGATTCGACAAATAAATTTCTTGTGTAGACATTTCAAGAATTTCTGATACTGGTCCATGAGAAACATCAGCATCACTGTTTGTGGGTTCAGTCTCCTGTCTGAGCGTGATATGATCTTCTTCTGGATTGACCTGTTTCTGTTCCATATCTGTTCTAGACATTTGAAGAATCTCCGGTACTAGCCCATGTGAAATATCACTTTCAGCATGTGTGTATTCAATTTCTTGTCTGAACTTGACGCTGTCCTCCTCTGATATCGCCTGCTCAGTTTCTGGGTCATTTGTGAGTTTGGCATTTTGGTTTGTTGTTTCTTGTTTCTCTTCTGTGTCATAATCTATTGATACAGTGTGTAGCTGATAAGAAACACTTCTGACATTAAGATCTTTTGTTGTATTAACTCTCTGATTTTGCAATACATCCTCTTCTTCCAATACACCCTGTGTTGTGTCTGTGGAATCGAGATGCCTTGTGCTCGTGGTCTGATGATGCAGAAAGCTGCCTTCACTCATTTCTTTGGAGATTTCTGTTTTATTCTTCTCTTCTTTAGGAGCTGTCTGATCTGTATTTAGCAGCCTCTTCTTCATTTTCTTTTCTTAATAGAACTTGAATGCTTGGAACAATGGCTGTCTTCTGCTTTGGCCTGCTCTTTATCCAACTTATTTGCACTTTCTTTATTTTCAATTACAGTCTGTTGTCTCTCTTTTCTTTCCTGATCAATAGATACAGAATTTTGCTGAAAAGAAATAATTATGGCATCAGATTCTTTTGTATGAGCTGCCTGTATTTGCAGCACATCTGCATCTATAGAATATCTGTCTGATAATTCAAAATCTTTATGTAATACGTCTACATTTCTACAGGAATCTTCTATAGCAGCAGGGGCTTGGTCTTGTTGAAGAGGAGCTTTTTCAGTCCGACTTGTTTGCACTGAATCTGTTTGTATGTTAGGCTGCATTTTCTCTAGAGTCTCAAGTGACTGCAAACGATCCTCATTAGGTTTGGATCCTCTTGATTTAAAGTCCTCTGATTCAGCAGAAGAATTGTCAGGCTCAAATGTATTATCATTGGATGACTGGTTTCTCTCAGGTGGTAATACTGCATGATCAGCATCCGGAATGATAGTATAAACTTTTGCAGCACCAAGGCTTCTTTGGTTATCACTGTCCATGTGTGTCATAACGGTGTCAGTCAGGTTTACATCAGATATCTGACTCAAGTCGATTTCCTTTCTAGAAATGTCAAGAACCTCTGCTAGAGTAGTGTTTGAAAAATCAACTTTGCCCTGTTCTGTATCTGGTTCATTTTCTCAATTGGGATTGCTCTCTCATTCCCTTGTTGTTGCTGCTGATCTGGAGATACAGGGGCTTTTTTATAGCAAACAGATCCAGTATTCATCTCAGTTGTTATATCAACTTCCTGATTTTCCAGTACGTCTATTTCTGTAACATGCTTAACAGGTAACATTAAAGCTTGTTGACTTGACAAATTTCTATCTTCAATGGTTTTTTCTATACTTAATGGGGTTTGGAGTTGTTGGAAATGAGCATTTTCAGGCTGAGGTGTCTGCATTGATTCTGTAAGTGAGGTTGGTTGAGTTTTCTCAAGACTGTCCATTGACTCTCTAAGATCCGCTTCACTTTGAGTTATGGTTGCATTAAGGGTTGATACATTGTCAATAGGATTTTCAGAACTGAAATCATTATCATCTTCAGCTTTGAAAAATTCCACTGTCTGCTGCCCATCAGGTATCACTGCAGACTCATCAACATTCAGAATGGATTTAGAGACTGTTACAGTACGAGTGCTACTTTGGTTTTCACTGTCCATGTGCAGTGTCCCAGATTCAGGTTGGGTTACATCAGGTGTCTGATTCAACAAATACATTTCTGCTGTAGACATTTCAAGAATTTCTGGTCCATGAGAAACATCAGCATCACTGTTTGTGGGTTCAGTCTCCTGTCTGAGCGTGATATGATCTTCTTCTGGATTGACCTGTTTCTGTTCCATATCTGTTCTAGACATTTGAAGAATCTCCGGTACTAGACCATGTGAAATATCACTTTCAGCATGTGTGTATTCAATTTCTTGTCTAAACTTGATGCTGTCCTCCTCTGATATCACCTGCATAGTTTCTGGGTCATTTGTGAGTTTGGCATTTTGGTTTGTTGTTTCTTGTTTCTCTTCTGTTTCATAATCTATTGATACAGTGTGTAGCTGATAAGAAACACTTCTGACATTAAGGTCTTTTGTTGTATCAACTCTTTGATTTTGCAACACATCCTCTTCTTCCAATGCACCCTGTGTTGTGTCTGTGGAATCAAGATGCCTTGTGCTCGTGGTCTGATGATGCAGAAAGCTGCCTTTACTCATTTCTTTGGAGATTGTTGTTTCCTTTGTCTCTTCTTTAGTAGCTGTCTGATCTGTGTCCAGCAGCTTCTTTTGCTTCTTTCTATTCTTAATAGAACTTGAATGCTTGGAACAATGGCTGTCTTCTGCTTTCACCTGGTCACTATCCAACTTATTTGTACTTTTGTCTTTTCTAGTTGCAGTCTGTGGTCTCTTATTTCTTTCTTGATCTACAGGTAAAGTATTTTGAATTTGCAGCACATCTGCATCTGTATAATCTCTGTCTGATAATTTAGAAGCTTCATGATGTGATACATCTACATCTCTATAGGAATCTTTTATAGCAGCAGGAGTTTGGTTTTGTTGAAGATGAGCATTTTCAGTCTGACTTGTTTGCACTGAATCTGTTTGTATGTTAGGCTGCATTTTCTCTAGAGTCTCAAGTGACTGCAAACGATCCTCATTATATTTTGTTCTTTCTGATTTAAAGTCCTCTGATTCAGCAGAAGAATTGTCAGGATCAAATGTATTATCATTGGATGACTGGTTTCTCTCAGGTGGTAATACTGCATGATCAGCATCCGGAATGATAGTATAAACTTTTGCAGCACCAAGGCTTCTTTGGTTATCACTGTCCATGTGTGTCATAACGGTGTCAGTCAGGTTTACATCAGATATCTGACTCAAGTCAATTTCTTGTCTAGAAATGTCAAGAACCTCTGCTAGTGTAGTGTTTGAAAAAACAACCTCACCCTGTTCTGTATCTGGTTCATTTTTCTCAATTGGGATTGCTCTCTCATTCCCTTGTTGTTGCTGCTGATCTGGAGATACAGGGGCTTTTTTATAGCAAACAGATCCAGTATTCATCTCAGTTGTTATATCAACTTCCTGATTTTCCAGTACGTCCATTTCTGTAGCATGCTTAACAGGTAACATTAAATCTTGTTGACTTGACAAATTTCTATCTTCAATGGTTTTTTCTATACTTAATGGGGTTTGGAGTTGTTGGAAATGAGCATTTTCAGGCTGAGGTGTCTGCATTGATTCTGTAAGTGAGGTTGGTTGAGTTTTCTCAAGACTGTCCATTGACTCTCTAAGATCCGCTTCACTTTGAGTTATGGTTGCATTAAGGGTTGATACATTGTCAATAGGATTTTCAGAACTGAAATCATTATCATCTTCAGCTTTGAAAAATTCCACTGTCTGCTGCCCATCAGGTTTCACTGCAGACTCATCAACATTCAGAATGGATTTAGAGACTGTTAGAGTCCCAGCACTACTTTGGTTTTCACTGTCCATGTGCAGTGTCCCAGATTCAGGTTGGGTTACATCAGGTGTCTGATTCAACAAATACATTTCTGCTGTAGACATTTCAAGAATTTCTGATACTGGTCCATGAGAAACATCAGCATCACTGTTTGTGGGTTCAGTCTCCTGTCTGAGCGTGATATGATCTTCTTCTGGATTGACCTGTTTCTGTTCCATATCTGTTCTAGACATTTGAAGAATCTCGGTACTAGACCATGTGAAATATCACTTTCAGCATGTGTGTATTCAATTTCTTGTCTAAACTTGATGCTGTCCTCCTCTGATATCTCCTGCATAGTTTCTGGGTCATTTGTGAGTTTGGCATTTTGGTTTGTTGTTTCTTGTTTCTCTTCTGTTTCATAATTTATTGATACAGTGTGTAGCTGATAAGAAACACTTCTGACATTAAGGTCTTTTGTTGTATCAACTCTTTGATTTTGCAACACATCCTCTTCTTCCAATGCACCCTGTGTTGTGTCTGTGGAATCGAGATGCCTTGTGCTCGTGGTCTGATGATGCAGAAAGCTGCCTTTACTCATTTCTTTGGAGATTGTTGTTTCCTTTGTCTCTTCTTTAGTAGCTGTCTGATCTGTGTCCAGCAGCTTCTTTTGCTTCTTTCTATTCTTAATAGAACTTGAATGCTTGGAACAATGGCTGTCTTCTGCTTTCACCTGGTCACTATCCAACTTATTTGTACTTTTGTCTTTTCTAGTTGCAGTCTGTTGTCTCTTATTTCTTTCTTGATCTACAGGTAAAGTATTTTGAATTTGCAGCACATCTGCATCTGTATAATCTCTGTCTGATAATTTAGAAGCTTCATGATGTGATACATCTACATCTCTATAGGAATCGTTTTTAGCAGCAGGAGTTTGGTTTTGTTTAAGACGAGCATTTTCAGTCTGACTTGTTTGCACTGAATCTGTTTGTTTGACGGTCTGCAGTTCCTCTAGACTCCCAAGTGACTGCATACGATCCTCATTAGATTTTGTTATTTCTGATTTAAAGTACTCTGATTTAGCAGAGAAATTATCAGGATCAAATTCATTATCATCGGATGACTGGTTCCTCTCAGATTCTAACACTGGTTGATCAACATCAAGAATGATGGTATAAACCTTTGCAGCACCAAGGCTACTTTGGTTATCACTGTCCATGTGTGTCATAAAGGTGTCAGGCTGGTTTGTATCAGATATCTGACTTAACAAGTCAATTTCTTGTCTAGAAATGTCAAGAACCTCTGCTAGTGTAGTGTTTGAAAAATCAACTTTGCCCTGTTCTGTATAAGGATCCTTTATCTCAATTGGGATTGCTCTCTCATTCCCTTGTTGCTGCTGCTGATCTGGAGATACAGGGGCTTTTTTATAGCAAACAGATCCAGTATTCATCTCAGTTGTTATATCAATTTCCTGATTTTTCAGTACGTCCATTTCTGTAGCATGCTTAACAGGTAACATTAAATCTTGTTGACTTGACAGATTTCTATCTTCAATGGTTCTTTCTATACTTATTGGGGTTTGGAGTTGTTGGAAATGAGCATTTTCAGGCTGAGGTGTCTGCATTGATTCTGTAAGTGAGGTTGGTTGAGTTTTCTCAAGACTTTCCATTGACTCTCTAAGATCCGCTTCACTTTGAGTTATGGTTGCATTAAGGGTTGATACATTGTCAATAGGATTTTCAGAACTGAAATCATTATCATCTTCAGCTTTGAAAAATTCCACTGTCTGCTGCCCATCAGGTATCACTGCAGACTCACCAACATTCAGAATGGATTTAGAGACTGTTACAGTCCCAGTGCTAATTTGGTTTTCACTGTCCATGTGCAGTGTCCCAGATTCAGGTTGGGTTACATCAGGTGTCTGATTCAACAAATCAATTTCTGTTGTAGACATTTCAAGAATTTCTGATACTGGTCCATGAGAAACATCAGCATCACTGTTTGTGGGTTCAGTCTCCTGTCTGAGCGTGATATGATCTTCTTCTGGATTGACCTGTTTCTGTTCCATATCTGTTCTAGACATTTGAAGAATCTCCAGTACTAGGACATGTGAAATATCACTTTCAGCATGTGTGTATTCAATTTTTTGTCTGATCTTGATGCTGTCCTCCTCTGATATCTCCTGTATAGTTTCTGGGTCATTTGTGAGTTTGGCATTTTGGTTTGTTGTTTCTTGTTTCTCTTCTGTGTCATAATCTAATGATGGAGTGTGTAGCTGATAAGAAACACTTCTGACATTAAGATCTTTTGTTGAATCAATGCTCTGATTTTGCAAAACATCCTCTCCTTCCAATACAACCTGTGTTGTGTCTGTGGAATCGAGATGCCTTGTGCTCGTAGTCTGATGATGCAGAAAGCTGCCTTTAATCATTTCTTTGGAGATTTCTATTTTTTTCTTCTCTTCTTTAGGAGCTGTCTGATCTGTATTTAGCAGCCTCTTCTTCATTTTTCTTTTCTTAATAGATCTGGAATGCTTGAAACGATAACTATCTTCTGCTTTGGCCTGCTCTTTATCCAACTTATTTGCACTTTCTTTATTTTCAATTACAGTCTGTTGTCTCTCTTTTTTTTCCTGATCAATAGATACAGAATTTTGCTGATAGGAAATAATTATGGCATCAGATTCTTTTGTATGAGCTGCCTGAATTTGCAGCACATCTGCATCTATAGAATCTCTGTCTGATAATTCAAAATCTTTATGTAATACGTCTACATTTCTACAGGAATCTTCTATAGCAGCAGGGGCTTGGTCTTGTTGAAGAGGAGCTTTTTCAGTCCGACTTGTTTGCACTGAATCTGTTTGTACGTTAGGCTGCATTTTCTCTAGAGTCTCAAGTGACTGCATACGATCCTCATTAGATTTGGATCCTCTTGATTTAAAGTCCTTTGATTTAGCAGAAGAATTGTCAGGCTTAAATTTATTATAATTGGATGACTGGTTTCTCTCAGGTGGTAATACTGCATGATCAGCATCCAGAATGATGGTATAAACTTTTGCCTCATCAAGGCTACATTGTTTATCACTGTCCATGTGTGTCATAAAGGTGTCGGTCTGGTTTACATCAGATATCTGACTCAAGTTGATTTCCTTTCTAGAAATGTCAAGAACCTCTGCTAGAGTAGTGTTTGAAAAATCAACTTCGCCTTGTTCTGTATCTGGTTCATTTTTCTTAATTGGGATTGCTCTCTCATTCCCTTGTTGCTGCTGCTGATCTGGAGATACAGGGGCTTTTTTATAGCAAACAGATCCAGTATTCATCTCAGTTGTTAAATCAACTTCCTGATTTTCCAGTACGTCCATTTCTGTAGCATGCTTAACAGGTAACATTAAATCTTGTTGACTTGACAGATTTCTATCTTCAATGGTTCTTTCTATACTTACTGGGGTTTGGAGTTGTTGGAAATGAGCATTTTCAGGCTGAGGTATCTGCATTGATTCTGTAAGTGAGGTTGGTTGAGTTTTCTCAAGACTGTCCATTGACTCTCTAAGATCCGCTTCACTTTGAGTTATGGTTGCATTAAGGGTTGATACATTGTCAATAGGATTTTCAGAACCGAAATCATTATCATCTTCAGCTTTGATAAATTCCACTGTCTGCTGCCCATCAGGTATCAGTGCAGAATCTTCAACATTTAGAATGGATTTAGAGACTGTTACAGTCCCAGTGCTACTTTGGTTTTCACTGTCCATGTGCAGTGTCCCAGATTCAGGTTGGGTTACATCAGGTGTCTGATTCAACAAATAAATTTCTGCTGTAGACATTTCAAGAATTTCTGGTCCATGAGAAACATCAGCATCACTGTTTGTGGGTTCAGTCTCCTGTCTGAGCGTGATATGATCTTCTTCTGGATTGACCTGTTTCTGTTCCATATCTGTTCTAGATATTTGAAGAATCTCCGGTACTAGCCCATGTGAAATATCACTTTCAGCATGTGTGTATTTGATTTCTTGTCTAAACTTGATGCTGTCCTCCTCTGATATCTCCTGTATAGTTTCTGGGTCATTTGTGAGTTTGGCATTTTGGTTTGTTGTTTCTTGTCTGTCTTCTGTGTCATAATCTATTGATGCAGTGTGTAGCTGATAAGAAACACTTCTGACATTAAGATCTTTTGTTGTATCAACTCTCTGATTTTGCAACACATCCTCTTCTTCTAATGCACCTTGTTTTGTGTCTGTGGAATCGAGATGCCTTGTGCTCGTGATCTGATGATGCAGAAAGCTGCCTTCACTTATTTCTTTGGAGATTGTTGTTTTATTCTTTGTCTCATCTTGAGAAGCTGTCTGATCTGTGTCCAGCAGCTTCTTCTGCTTCTTTCTTTTCTTAATTGAACTGGAATGCTTGGAACAATGGCTGTCTTTTCCTTTTTCTGTTCAGTGTCCAGATTTGTGTTTTTGTCATTTCCAATTGCAGTCTGTTGTCTCTTTTCTTTCTTGATCTACAGGTAAAGTATTTTGTTGATAGGAAATAATTATGGCATCAAAACGAGCATTTTCAGTCGGAGTTTTTTGTGCTGAATCTCTTTGTTCATTAGGTTGCATTTTCTCTAGACTCTCAAGTGGCTGCATAAAATCCTCATTAGATTTTGTTCTTTCTGATTTAAAATCTTCTGATTTAGCAGAATTGTCAGGACCAAATTCATTATCATCAGATGACTGCTGCTTTTCAGCATCTAACACAGGTTGATTAACATCCAGAATGAGGGTATAAACTTTTGCATCAATGCTTCTTTGGGTGTCACTGTCAACGTATACTGTACAGATGTCAGACTGGTTTGTATTGGATATCTGACTTAACAAGTCTTGTGAAAAATCTACTTCGCTCTGTTTTGTATCTGCTTCATTTTTCTCATTTGTGATTGCACTCTCATGTTCTTGTTGTTGCTGTTGATCTGGAGACACAGGGTTTTTTTGGTAGCAAACAGATCCAACATTGATCATATCTGTTGTATGATCTTCCTGATTCTGCAGTGCGTCCATATTTATATCAGATGTCTGATTCAGGTCAATTACAGTTGACATTTCAAAAGCCTCTGAAACTTGACCATGAAAAAAATCAGCTTTTCTATGTGTGGGTTCAGTTCCTGGTCTGAACATAATATAATCTTCTGTGTTTGCCTGCAGAAATCTGCCTTCATTCATTTCATCTGAGATTGTTGTTTCAATCTTTGTCTCTTCTTTAGTTACTGTCTCATCTGTGTTCAGCAGCCTCTTTTTCTTCTTTCTTTTCTTAATAGATTTCGAACGCTTGGAACAATGGCTGTCTTCTGCTTCTGCCCGTTCACTATCTTGCTCATTTGTACTTTTGTCATTTCCAATTTCAGTCTGTTGTCTCTCATTTGTGCTCTGATCTATAGATATAGAATTTTGCTGACAAGTAATAGTTATGGCATCAGATTCTTTTGTATGCATCGGCTGATTCTGCAGCACTGCCTCTAAAGAATCTCTGACTGAATGTGACACATCTACTTCTTCACAAGGGCCTTTTATATCAGCAGGCATTTGGACAGAATTTTCAGTCTGACTCGGTTCCTCTAGACTCTCCGATGGCTGCACACAATCCTCATTAGATTTAGCTTTTTCTGATTTTAAGTCCTCTGGTTTAGCAGAAAGATTTTCAGGACCAAATTCATGATCATCTGTTAACTTCTCAGGTTTTAGTGCTGGTTGATCAGCATCCAGAATAATGTTATAAACTTTTGTAGCACTAAGTCTTTTGTCACTGTCCATGAACACAATACAGGAATCAGGCTGGTTTGCATCAGGTATCTCACTCAACAAGTCAATTTCTGTTTTAGAAATGTCAAGAACCTCTGCTACTGTAATTTCTGAATTATTAATATCTCCCTGTTCTGTATATGGTTTATTTTTGTCATTTGGTATTGCTCTCTGCTCTTGGTGCTGATCTGAATATAGAGGAACTTTTTGGTAGGAAACAGATCCAGCATTAATCTCTGCTGTTGTTTCAGTTTTCTGATTTTGTAGGATATCCTTGTTTGTAAGACAACTAACAGACAACAGTGAAACTTGTTGACTACCATCTCCAATGGAACTTTTTGCCCAATCAGTGATTTGGTATTCTTTAGAATTAGTTGGCTCCACAGATTCTTTACGTGAGGACATTTCCATTTTTTCTTGACTATGCAATGACTGCACAATATCCTTTTCTGAATTTAAATTGAATTTGGTGGTATCTCCAGCTTTGGCACACTCCACTGTGTCAAGTTTAGATTTAGATTGATCAACATTTGCAGATGTGGATATGCTGATGTTTTCAGATATAGTGATACATTGGTTGTTAGTGTCCAAGAGTCCCATTGTCAATTCAGGTTGGGTTACATCAGTTGTCAGATTCATTGTTTCTTTTGTAACAATTTGAAGAACCTCTGATAATGGACCATGAGAAACAGCTTCTCTGTGTGTTGGATTAATTCCCTGTCTGTATGTAATATATTCTTGTTCTTCTTTTGTCTGTTCAGTGTTTAGGTCATCTGTGGTATCCTGTCTGACATCTCTGTCCCTTGTAGATTGGGTTTTTTGCTGATTGGAATCAAATCTGACATCAGGCAAATTTGTAATATGAATTTCCTGATTTTGTAGCAAGTTTACTTCTACTACCTCACTGTATAATACTTCTGAAACCTCTCTAGAACGTTCTGCACCAACAGGAGTCAGGAGTCGTTGAAGATGACCACTTTCAATCTGACCTGGTTGTAGTGAGTAGTGAAAGGCCAATGACGTTTCCTGTACATTGTCTAATGACTGTATACAATCTTCTTCACTTTTAGTTGTTCCTGATTTAGAGTCAGTTGTATAATCAGTAGATATTTCAGAACTGAATTCATTGCCTTCATCAGCTGACAGCTGCCTTTCACGTTTCAGTATAGGTTGACCAACCAGACAGACAGTTTTTACAATTTCAGGACTAATTTCCTTGATCTCTGTAGAATCCGTATTCCCTGTGCTACTTGTCTGATGATGCGGAAAGCTGGTTTCACTCATTTGTTTGGAGATTGCTGTTTCAGTCGTCTTTGTTTCCCTATTAATCGTTTCATCTATGTTGATTTTCTTTTTTTTCTTTTTAATAAAACTGGTACTCTTAAAACACTGCTTATCTTCTGCTTTTGCTTGTTCGGTGTCCAATTTATTTGTGATTGCCATTGTTTGTGTCTTTTTTATTTCTTTATCTGTGGAGATAACTTGTTGGTAGGAAACACATCTGGAATCATGTTCTTTTCTATGAAATCCAGGATTTTGAAGCATATCCGACCTATCCTCTTTGTCTGGTAATGTAGAAGGTTGGAAACTTGGCATATCTGCATGCCCAGAGAAACTTTTTGTATCAACAGGTGCTTGGTTTTGTTGAAGATTAGTATTTCCACTTGGCTGTGCTGATTCTGTCAGTGATGGTTTGATTTTCTCTAGACTACCCACTGAGTGCATAGGAGTCTTCTCAGTTTTTGTTTCTGATTTAGAGTTCTTTGCTTTAGCAGTGAGATTAGCAGAACTAAATTCATCAGCATCGTGAGCTTCGGGAGACTCCGGTGACTGTTGTTTATCAGGTTTCAGTATAGATTGTTTAAAATCCAGAAGAGTTTTACAGACTTCAGCAGTTTCAGTTCTACTTTGCTTGTCACTGTCCATGTGTAATGCAGAAAGCTGTTGATACAATCATACATATAAAATGTATATATATATATAAAAAACTAAACTCAACAACTAAATCCAGAAACACTGGAACATTTAGATAAATTATGGTAGAGCTTTAAGTTAAGCTTCATATAGGAATTCTTCTCTAAATGGAGAACCAGCATAAGCACTCAACATTGATGTGCTGAACTGCAAAGTCTAATTGAATAGCAGAATAACGTGTTTAAAGTGGGTGTGTTATTTAAAGGATTACATGGTGTACTTCTGAGACTGTCATGGTAACAGTGTGCTGCCAGACCTACATGGCTATAATATTTATTACTAAATCAACTCGGCAAATGAACAAATGAATTCTCTGCCTGGTCTCTTTGCTCTGGTAAAACACAAACAAAACTATAGAGCTAACAGTGCAGTATATAAGTGTTTGGGTACTGCTCAGAACTCTTTCTTTACATAATTATTTTAATTGGTTTGCAGTGAAATCCTGCATTAATTTGGACTAAAATACCTCCTTTGACTTTATTTCAAATAAAATCTATTTTTATTCAAATCGCACTAAAAGGTAAAACAGCACAAAAAAGATAATACATTTTTGCCCCGAGGTTTCTTAACACACACCCAGTTGATAAAACAGCATTGCATTTTTGTCATTTAACAGGTGGTTATATAATTATTTTTTTTTGCTAGGATATATTAGGATCTTTATTACTTACGTTAAAACCTGTTTCTCTGGTATCTTGGCTTTGTAAACGGTCAAGCTGTTTGTGAGTGGACTCGTCAAGCACTGTCCACTTATTGAGCAGAATCTGAACATCCTGAGACAAAGTTGTCTGACCTTCCGGTGTGCAACTCATCAGCAGGGATGTTTTTAGTATTTCAACTTCTTGTAGATTCTTGATCAAATCTTGATCGATGTCCTGAAACATAAGATATATGAATCACCAACAACATTTCAGTTCATATGTATTTGTTTGTAATTGAGAGAAAGGGCTTGTAAGTATATAACTGTGGCCACACAATTGTTCTTAAGGTATGTTCCCTTTTCCTTTGCTTTTTTTAATACTTTGCATTAGTATTCATGCACATTCTCACTTCTAGAGTGTCCAATTTAATCTTCTGGCCTTTTTCATCTGAGGGCATGAGCACTTTCTTCTGCAAAGAGTCAAGGGCTTCACTGCACTGCTTCAGCATGAGGGTGCAGTGTTTTTCTCTGTAAATACTCTCATCCAGACCATCACATACATCCTATACATATACACACAAGCATAATTTACAAAAGATACAACACAATTACAATGTAATTTCAAACACAACCATAATGAAATGTAAAGGTTTCACTAGCACATATACTTTCCATTGTGCTATAACGCATTTTACCCTGCAGATGTAAAATATATCCAAAATTGCTTACACTCATTTGTTTGACCAAACTGGAGGCACTTCTCTCCAGACTTTCCCAGGACAGATCAATCCAGCTTGGGTCATGTGTTAACTGGGCCTGTGACCTCATCTGAATTTTCAGTGCAGTAACTTCAGAGTTCAGGGTTTTGGCTTTCTCCAGAAGACACTGCACTTGCTGCACAGCTGTATTCTTTTCTCTTAAACCTGGCCAGGGAAAAAGAACAGGTAGGGCTGCAATTTGCTCTTGCAACTGCTGAAGCTGCTGTAACTTGGCCTCAATCTGCTGTTGCTGGTGCTGACAGGAGGAGAAATGCTCCATAATTTCCATTAGGAGTCTAAAATACAGAGTAGATCAAACTGTAAGCAAATCAAATTTAAATGAAATCAATGTATTAATAAATTTAAGGTTTAGCACTCATTACATCAATCTTGTCTTATTTATGAAGTCAAATTGTCAAAATCCCTTTATTAATATATTTACCTAAATATAACTATATACATTAACACACTCTTGTACACACTATAATATATAGACAAGCGATCAATATGTGCGTGTGCTCAATGTACACTCCACCTGTGTTGCTCCACTGTAGACTGCAACAGAGAATCCCACTGGCATTCTGCATCCCTAACTATGCACAAGACATCCTGTAAGTCTCTTCCTCCTCGCTCACCGTGTCTCTGGATCAGTGCCTGACTTCTGACCTTCAGCTTCTCCAACCTGCTGTCTCCTTCAGCCCTTAGATCCAACACCACCTGACCACACATTAGTCATTACATGTGAACAGACTATGAACAGAAATAAGAATCTAAGGCAGTTGATGGAAACCATCTTTGAAATTCAATTTTGACATGAATATGATAGTGATATTATCCTGAACTGGGAGATGAAATACATTTCTGCCATTCCCTTTAGCTCTCTGAACAGCCGTTTGCAAATCAATCCGAGCCGTAATGTAAGGGTCTGGCAAATGGGAAGTCATAATGTGAGAAAAGAGGCTAAGATGCTATTTAAATATGGGTCTAATCCCTGGCTTTCCATGTGCTCAACCTTTTCAATGCAATTTCATCTTTTTGTATCAAATAGGCAATTTTAGTGCCATTCCTTGGGCAAGTTAGATCTATATATATATATTCGTTATTTTTGCCCTTTCAAAGCGCTTTTAGCAAGATTTTTCTCCTGACTATTAGAAAAATAACAATGTTCTGTGGACAGCTTAAATGGGTATTTTTTTATTAATTAATTTATTATTAGACAGGGAAGCCCTACTATCCTGAATGTTAATAGCAAGTAAAAAAAGAACTGGCTTTATTATTTTAATCCCTTTTTCATTTCTCATCATTTTTTTTTTTTACCTGAAGTTCCTGCAGTCTTTCTCTAGTTTTAGCAGGGATGTTCTGAGTATCTGTTTCCTTAGTGTCAACTGACTGCTGTAATCTTTTTAGCCAATCTTCTGTTCTTTCTGCCTGGTGTTTGAAATTCTGCAAATCTTTAACAAAGTCTTCATGGTCTGATGAATCCTCATGTAGGTCACTTGCTTTGGGACATATGTGAGATGAAGTTTGACCCTGCTGATCCTGTATGTTACTGAAAACACATGGAGGATCTTGGATCTTTTGAACTGTGACTTGGGAATGATGATCTTCTGACTTTAGGATTTGAGAATATTTGACCTGTTGTGGCTTATTATAGCTCTCTGCTTCTTCTCTCTTCAGAATGATTATATTTTTTATGGCAGAGATATCTTCCTGCAGTTGAGCCCCATCCTCAGTCAGTGACAGCAAGCTTTCTGGGCTGGCCACATTGGTCAACAAGGCAACTTGCTGCATCAGAGTGTCTGCCTGTTCACTTTCTAGCTGGAGGTCCTCCGATAAGGCCTGAAGGAGCAAACAGTCAGTGAGCTGTCACAGATATCTGATCCCAAACTGCAGTTTACATCATCACTATTTATCCAACATTTCTGCCTATATATTCACCTGGATTTCCTGGATAAGATGCTCAGATGCAGCAAGTGTGCTCAGGGCATCTTTAATCCTCTTTATGGAGGACATGCACTCTGTCATTCTGCCTGTGACCTGAGCCTTCGCAGCCAACAGCTCTTTGAAAACACCACTTGTTTCAGTGAAGAGCTCCTTCACTTCGTCCATTCTCTTCCTCAGCTGACTCTCAGTCACCTAGGAAAAACAGTATATATGGCCATATAGATAGATAGATAGATAGATAGATAGATAGATAGATAGATAGATAGATAGATAGATAGATAGATAGATAGATAGATAGATAGATAGATAGATAGATAGATAGATAGATAGATAGATAGATAGATAGATCCTATTAGCTACATTATGCACAGATAATAATATAAGAAAATAAGTAAATCTGTGCATGCATATATACCTACAAAAAGATTTACCTGTAGCTCCAAGGGGGGTTCACTGCTTTGAAGAATATCCTTGATCTCAGCAGACCTGCGATGAAAATGTTCTAAATTTTCCTCCTGTGACCTTAGATCCTCCTGTTGGAGCAATGACAAAGACTCAGAATTTGAAAGGCCACACACACACACACACACACACACACACACACACACACACACACACACACACACATATATATATTTAAATATATATACACATTATTATTATTTGCAAAAGGGGGTAAATGTCCAAGTGATTGCAAAGTATTAAAGACGAAGACTTAAGAGATGAGACAATATAAAAAGAGTGATCTGTTGCTAACGAATGTACACTTGATATGAATTGAGCAGGAATTTGCATTGTGAGAGCTAGCTGTTAGCATTTATGTAGCCTGTATTATAATGAAAGCTAACATTTGAAAGATTAGCAATAACTTTTATTAGCTGTTAGCAATGGTTTTTCAACATTCACTGGATCCTTTGTGATAGGGAAACCAATTTCTCATGTGAATGAATAATATTTCTATTTTAAACAATGTGACAAATTTGAAACTGTATTTTAGAGGATTTATATAAATGAGTAAAAATCTTTGGTTTAGAAGACTAAATCTGTTGAGATATTTAACCTTATTGGCATTTTCTACTTGTTCATCACTAATATTTGAAAAATGTACCTGCATAGCAAAACCTCTTGCTCTGTCCGAAAAGGGTTTGATTGAGCAAATGACCGCAGTTTGATGTTGGTCCAAGTTTCTACCTCCTTGGCCAAGAAAAGAAGCTTATCCCAGAGCGATAACCCGATTTGCAGATTCTCAATATGGCATTCTGTCCTTTCACACACCTGAGGAGTATGATAAAGACAAAAACATTCTCACCCACTTTTAATATTATAAATCATTGCAAATAGCAGTACAATTTCTAACAGTGGAATTAATTCTAATGTAAAACTAGAGAATCATACATCTAGCCACCGATCCATGAGTGCATCCGCCTCACTCTCGAATGGAGCCTCTGGACAGTCTGGAATATTTCGCATCTGAGTGTGCAGCTGCCTGCACACAGCTCTAAACTCCTCCACACCGTCTCCAAGTGAACTTAGGTCTGATTTAATGTTGTTTACCTGCAGAAACATGAACAATGGGTCAGAAGGAAATAAAGACCTCAGAACAAAATAACATCACTTTTACTCATCGACAATTAACTTTCACAACAGTTTTCCCCTTTTGGCTAGGTTTTCAGCTGTGAGTGGCTTTAATATACACATAGATAATGTCAACAATACTCTGACCAAGGATTTTATACTGTGCTTTGATAGTTATGGAATACAACAATTTGTTGATTTTCCAACTAATTGTTAAGGTCATATTCTTGACCTTGTTTGCTGCTCTGGTGAAACTTCTTCCAACTGTCTTGCTCTGGACCTGCCCATATCAGCTCATAAGCTAATATCTTTCAGTGTTAACTTAATGGTTGCAAAAAATAACACGGGTCGTTCCATTTCATTTCGGTAAATATTATGAACATTGATCCATCTTTCTGATGGACTTAACTTTTTCTTTAGGAGAGATGTCTTTTCTACTATGGATGATTTGGTGTCTCAATATAACGACGGACTACACAGTGTGCTTGATACACTTGCTCCCTTTTAAAAACTTCCTGTTCATAAAGATATTCCTGTTCATAAAGATATCACTTACTGTTCATAAAGATATGTATGCAGATCACATGCTCTATTACCTGCTAAATCTGACTATTACTCTACTATAATTGGGTCAGATGCAGAGAACAGAAGATCTTTGTAAAATAATAAATAATACCCTACAGCCTTCTGATACCCTTTCATCTCATCTATATTCTACTGATTTATGCAATAAATTCATGACCTTCTTTTATAATAAAATTGCCAATATTTATCTACAACTGACTCCACAAAATAATATAGCATGTGATCTGTTGTATCTGCCTTCCCATGATTCTCTTCTGTATTTATTTTAAAGTTTTCAAATTTCAAATGAAATTTAAATGAGATATCGGGTCTGCTTCGCCAATCTAAGAGATCCTCTCCCCTCTTACTTGGTTAAAGCCTGCATATCTTCACAATCTGGTATAGTAACTGATATCATACACTCTTCCCTCCCCTCTGGTGTGGTTCCTTCATCTTTTAAGGTTGCTGTATTAACTCCAAGACTTAACAAATTGGGCACTGATACTAATAATTTTGCCAATTTTTGCCCAATTTCCAATTGACCCTTTTCTCAAATATTTTGGAAAAGGTTGCTGCTTCTCAGGTTCATTCCCATCTTTAAAAAAAATAACCTGTTTGGAAAATTCCAAACCGGTTTGCGTAGTATAAAGACTGGCATAATAAAAGTTGTTAACGATCTGCTAATGGCAGCTGATTCTGGACTCTTACCTATACTTATCTTACTCGATCTAAATTCAGCCTTTAATACAACTTCCCATTAGGTTCTTTTAGATGGATTACGCTCTTTAGGTATTACTGGTGTCCCTCTTACCTAGTTCAGATCCTATCTCTCTGGCCGCTCTCAATTTGCTCGACTTAAACATTTCAGATTATGCTCCTGCTGGTGTTCCAAATCCAATTTGCCAAAAATCAATAGTTTATAATCTAATTTCCTCAGGTTAAGAGTTTGGGTGTTGTCTTTGATAGACAGTCTTTTGAAATGCATGTGAACAATATTATGCGGTCTGCGTTCTTCCATCTTCTGAACATCAGCCGCATTCGTTTGTTACTCACAACCGATTTCACAGCTATTCTTGTACATGCTCTAGTTGGCTTACACACTGATTTCTGTAACTCTCTTATGTTTGGGTTACCTCACAAACTTCTTCGTATACTTCAATTCGTCCAAAACTCAGCTGCCCATATAATTACTAGAACCTCTTCTATCGTGCATTTCTCTCCTGTTCTTTATCATCTACACTGGCTTCCTGTCAAACTTCGGATAGAGTATAAGATTCTGCTTCAAAGCACTTCATACATCTCTGACTTGCTTCATACCTACACCCCAAAGCACACTCTCAGATCTTCTTCATCTATTTTCCTCATTGTACCTTATGTCACTATAGAGTTTAGGGCATTTAGCTGGGCTGCTCCTCATCTTTGGAATTCCCTTTCACAATCAATATTAGATTGTGACTGTCTGAACACTTTAGATCATGGCTTAAAAGTCATCTGTTCAGATTAACTTTTTAATTGATTTAACAGTTAAATAGCTGTTTGTCATTGTTTGATTTTATGATTTCACTGTACGGTGTCCCTGAGTGTTTTGAAAGGCACCTTTAATAAAATGTATTATTATTATTATTATTATTATTATAATTATTATATTATTATATATTATTATATATGACAGAAATTCTCAATCTTCATGAAAAAAAAATATTTTTTTTACTATTTTTCAGGATTCACACTGACATCTAGCAAGTTTCCATAGACTAAGGAACATTGTCTCAACACACTAATAGTTTGTGTAAGGTTTGGTGTGATGTTACTAATGCTGCCATCTACTGTCCTTACACGGGAATTTTCAGCAGATTTATAAACTCAAGATTCATACCTTGGTGATAAGAAGCTGCAGACTGTCTTTGCCCATGTAGGAAGCCTTCTCACTTATAGTCCGTTCGCTAATCTGCAGGGTGTTGTTAAGATGGGCACGGCATCTCTGAAACCTCTTCAGCAGCTCAATCAGGGAAAGACATTCCTCTTGACTTCAAATCCAAACAGAAACATTGATTATTTACAAAATAGGTTTTATATTTACTGTTTAAATACTGTTTTAACCACTAGATGGTTTTCCACCACACTTCTCTTACCTTTCTTTCAGTGTTTTGTGGATCTCCTCCCACTGGACCTCGAGCTCTCTGAGGCCTTCCTTTAAAGTGTTTGTTTGAGCAAATGGGTCCCACAGACTCTGGATGTCTGAGTGCACAGCAGCTAGTTTATTCTCCATGTCTGTCAAACATCGCATTCTGGAAGAATAATATAGATAGAGGAGCGTATTGAATGAAGCAGTGAAAAATTGAGGTAGGTGGCAATGCATCAACATCAGATCTACAATAGTTGCCTTTTAAATATTTGTATTTTCAAACTAACAGCTGTTCGAGCAAGGTTTCTGTCTAAACAACTTGCTTGTGTAATGCTGTAAAATGCTACAATAAGCTCTAATCGTCCTAACCTGTGTTGCAGGGCAGGAAGACTGAGCTCTTTCAAGCTCTGTCTTTCCACTGATCCCTGCACCTCATTCAGTGTGACCTGCAAGGCTTTCCTTTTCTTCCTCAGCATCCGCTCTCTCTTCTCCTCTTCTTTGCTGCTTTGTACTCCTTTCATTTCCAGAGTCTTGATCCTTGCTGCACACTTGGCCACCAAATCCTGACAACCGCCTGGTTTCTTGTCTAAAGTAACACTCATCTTAGCGTCCTTCAGCATACAATCAATCCGTGTAGCTTGTTGTGTAGCCTGCTGAAGCTTCTCCTTAATGGAAGTCAGTCTAGAAGTAAAGTCTGATGCTGCTGTTAATGAATATGTGCTGTCGTTTGTGGAAACCATGTCATTTAACTGGTGTAAACTACTCAGGAAGTGTTCCAGGGCACCATGCACTGACTGTGCTCCAGCCAGTCGATGGTTCAGCAGCTGCAAGCTCTGTGTACAGTTCTGGATGATCTGCTGTAGCGACAGTTGGGTTTGAAGCTCAGACTCAGTCAAACCTGCAGAGATGGCCAGCTTACTCTCTGTCTCAGAAAGGAGCTTCAGTTCACTTTGAATGTGCTCCCCTAACAGCTGATGAGATAAAATCAATAAGTTGCTCAGTATATGATCAGTATATCAGAGAATATTGCATATAAGAATATACAGTATTAGTAAGGTGGTGCAAATTTTGTTAGGGCATAATATTTAATGGCAGTTACTTATTTATAAAGTTGATTTTATTATTTTAAATGTGCATTTATGCTCTCTCAGGTAGCTATGGCATCCTGGACTGTGATCAGTTGATAATAAGCTAAAATCCTCGATAGTTACACCATTAAGAAGTCACCAGAAACTTTGTGAGAGGTTGTGAGAACTTACGTAATTTACTTCCTGTAAATATTTTACACTTATTAATATTACCTCTTTTGTAAAAGGGCTTGGATTCAAATAAAATCTGCAATAAAAAAAAATACCTTCGTGTCTCCACATATTTTTGTGAAATCAGTAAGGGCAAAGTCTGTGATGTCCAAAGTTTTTCCAACAATCTGGTCCAGCTGATTAGAGATCTGTTTGATACGAATATCAGTTGGCTCCAACAACTCCAAAGCACCCTTGAGTACCCTCATTCTATATAATAAAGAACAGTTTAAGCAGTCAGTTGATTTGATCACACCGTCTGTTATTGTTGGTATATGTTGGTTCACGGCGGTCGTTGTTATCGCTCATGCGTATCCCGGTACGTGCCTTCCCACCGGCACTCTCTCAACGGCTGCGCTTTTCTTCCCAAAGCGCACTGCGCTTTGGGAAGAAACCCCGACCCCCGATCCTGCCGGTGTTCATTCTATGCTTTTGCTCATCCCACGTTCTCCCGTGTGCTGTTCAGAGCCGCGCTTCTACTTTCGCCTCCCGTTCATCGCATAACGTTTAACAACAAAAGGCATATGTGCACTAACTAACAGTAGAGATTCACCAGTATACAATACAACACCTGTAGCAGCTGTAAGCCTTGATTTTTCCGCCACTTCCGCGAGTTCTTCTGCGGCTGCACCGAGATAACTGACGTTAAATGGCAAATTTTTCCCCCCTTGTGTTCGAGATATCAGGGTTCGGCGACATAAAAGAATCGACATAACCGATAAAAAATGCTAAGACAAAGCGAGAATTTGGCAGTTCCACTTCAAAAACGTCGACTTAATAGGGTTGTCGAGATAACCGAGGTCGAGATAAGCGGGTTCCACTGTATATATATATAAATGTGTGTGTGTGTGTGTGTGTGTGTGTGTGTGTGTGTGTATATGTGTGTGTAAAACCTGGCATGAATGCAGTTCTGCTGTCCCCTCCACTGCTCAATGAGCTCTAATCTGTCTCTTTCAACTATGTAGTCATCCTCCATAAGTAAAGTGCTCTGGAACTCAAACCATAAAGCCTCTGTCTGCTGTCTCAGAACCTAAACACATCACAGAGCTTAATAGTTAATAGCTAAATGTTTCACAAATGTCTAAGTATCATACACAAAAACATATTTTATATATTTTTTGCACTGTAATAAGATCAGAAAATTAGCATTTATATATATATATATATATATATATATATATATATATATATATATATAAAATGCATAATTATAGAAGATCCTCAGTCTCAAACTTTTATTGCTAAAGTGAACCACTTAAATATAATTATTTAGTTACACTGTGAAATGTTTATTGACATTAAGTTAAGGTTATCGACTGCCCATGTGCTTTTTCAAATAATAAGTAAATTCTGAGTCAACAGGTTATAATTTTTAGCACATAATAAGCTTATATAAACTGAAGATAAACTGACATTGGATTCAAACCATTTAATTTTTAATTGAACCTAAAAGCTATATAAATATATTTTAACCATCACTGCAAACACTGACCAAATACACAATTCCCAATACAATTAAAAATACAGCTGCTTCTATTTGCTTTATTAATCCACATACAGTAGTGTTTTGTAAATATACATAAAAAGAGCAAAGAAAGAAACCAAGCTTAATGGAATGTCCAGGAGATATTAAAGCTCACCTGGAGATCTTGGAGGTGTTTGTTAATGGTGATAGGTGAGAAACTGGAGTCTGTATGAAAAGCTGCGCTTAGCTGCTCACTGTTCATCTGCAGCTTCTGTTTAAATGCTGAGCGGGCAACCAGGTAACTAATGTAAAAAAATAAAATCAAATAAAAAACAACAATAAAACCAACGTTACAATTAATTACAATTATTTTAAATTAGATATCAACATTATTTAATTCCTTTAAGTTTGAGGTTGCTATACAGTTTTTAAAATATTATTCAGTAACTCCTACGAATTGTATAGTAATTACTGTGAACCTAATGTACGAAGATTTACATTATGCACGAAATGTAAAGGCCTCCTGGGAATTCATGTTAGGTAATATATATATACACACACACACACACACACACACACACACACACACACACACACACACAAGCTCAGTCAATAGCAAATGCATTTCTAAAGTCCTAGATAGTGTAATTCTCTGAGTTCTCTGTCTGCATTGTAGATTGCAACTATACTAGCCAATCATAGGTATCAGTACATGTATGGATAAGGGGTAGTAACTGCTTTCCTCTAATTGTGTTCAGCTGATATTTAATGAAACAGGAGCAGCAGATAAAAAAATTGCCGTTCTTGTCTCTGAGGAAGTGCATATTTGGTAGCTGTTGAGTGATATAGAAAAGCCGGCTATTAGGTGGGAATTAGTAAATTAGCAAATTAATACAATTAATTTAGATCTTTCATACACTACATACACACATACATACATGCAATAGATTTCAAACATGTGGTTTATTAAGTATGTGGTGCATATAAACATAATGCTAAATTGGCTAACCTCCTGTGAGCTTCCTGTAAGGACTCTCCCACATCCTGTTTTTCCACAGTATGGATGATGGTCCTCTCTGCTGTTTGTTTGGTCTCCATATTGTTAGTATGCACAATGACCTATAAGAGTAGTTGAGATTCGGCTGTTCACTGGCTTTTGGAATGGAAAGATTCCTTACCAAAAACAATAGATTAACTTTGGCATGTCTCTTAGCATAAAAAACTAAGAGAACCCTCAGTAAATTAGGAGTACACATTCATCAGAAAAATGCAACATTGTGCTTGTACACTGGGAAGCATGCAGAGAGTAACTTACACATCCACAGCGTGTTAACACTGTGTACATGCGTATCACTACATATTCTAACAGCAAACTGATCTATGATCAGACCCATCACAATGCTAACAACAATCATCCTAACAATTAAAAGCTAGTATAGTATAGTAATGTAAAGCAATATAAGGGTAGTGTATGCAAATTTCTCATTAAGTACATTAAGAATATGACTATTAATACATTATCAGGCCTGACAAATAATGACAAAATGTTCACTGTTCACACACACACACACACACACACACACACACACACACACACACACACACACACACAAACACACACAAACATACTCAAGTGCTAATGCACATGTACCTGTGAATAAGCCTGGCTTAGTGTTTGGTCAGCAGGCAGTGCAGGTGATTTACTTAGGGCTTCCTCCCTGCTGATAAAAACACATACACACACACACTTTCATTTTGTATGTTGCCTTTAGCCGATGATTGCTGAGCTTCTTTGTCCTCTGTTAAATTACTTCACCTATAAAATGGACATCATTTCAGTACAACTTAGTATAAAAGTGAAACAGTTTTAAGCCTCACCGGTGCTGACATTGTTCTGTTTTGCTGCTTGAACTAACATGGTAGCAAACAGTCTCCAGTTTGCTGTCACACTCTGTCAATTGGGTGGTGGTCATAGAGGAGCTTGCTGGAGAACTCAGAGTAGTACTGAGCTCATAAAGTGCATTTAGACGCTCTTGGGGCTCCACTACTGAAGAGCATGCCTGAAGACAGAGGTGCAGCACAAAATACATTTATAGTTCAACGTATCAGAACATAATAAAATGATCTGGTCTATGAATATAAGATGAAAAACACATATTACACTGTCATATTTACAAAAATCAAGTGAAGATAGAGGATTTAAGAGGCTACGTTGCCACCTAGGTGCTACTTAATTGATTAGTCGATTAATCAGCATTGATTGAATTAAATTTTATATACAGTATATTTACGTGCTTTTGTGTGTGAAAGTTGCATATGTATTTGAACCATTGCACAGTGCACAAAGTTGTTTTAGGACCCATATAACGCTAATTTAATTCTCTATTATTCTATATTTTTGTTTTATCATTTGTTCTATTATTGTAAATAGTCATGTCCAAATGTGTTATTGTATTAGAAAGCATATTTAACTGAATTGTCAGGTCATTAAGTTAAAGGAATTCAATTTTCACCAAGCATGTCGATTTCCATATAGCCTGTATAGACATGCTCTCCAGCTGAAGGGCACAACACACACACCAATTATTTTATATGTAATTGCACTTCATTTTCTTGTCAACTTGAATTACAAAGTTGTGGCCACAAAGTAAAATCTCGATCCCATGCATTTTTATTTTGTGGCCTGTGATACAGAGTGCTGTCAAAAAACCCAGTTCGAGTTAAAGCTCTAATTTCAGGCAGTCGGATACAAGCAGTGTATAAGCAAAAGAATTTTAGGCAGAAAGGCAAAGCTCAATCATTTACTAGTGCGAAGAAGCGACGCCTTACAGTTACACCCTTCAGGCTGCCCTAACATGCACAACAGCTATGAATCATAACTGCAGATCATCTTTTTATTACTGCATGATTAAACACATCAGGCATCTCTGGGAATCATATCAATTTGATAAGCTCTTTATGGTATTCCATAAATACTTGTTTTTCTTTTAAATACATACATAGTTTTTTTTCCAGTAGTGTTTTCATTGGTATAACTGTTAAGCCTTCTTTATTTAAAAAAATTATGTAAACATTTGTATTTAAAACATTCCTTATATACTTATATTTATACGTTTGATTTATCTATTAACTGATTAGAAGAATGTCTTCAGTGTTTATGCAGCATAAAATCAACCAAATAAGAATCATTCTGATGATATTATTTAGATTATAATGAGGTGAAAGAAGCACATATACATTAGCACATGGATTATCTGCCATGTATGCAGTCAGCCCACCGAATACAATACTCTTACTTCTACATCAAGAAGCAAGTGCAAAAAGATGGGAGTGAATCTTTGTAGGGTCATGCAGATTACGCAAGGAAGTGTGGTGTTAGAGGTACCTGTTCACAGCACACTTGGTCTGGATAACAAGCAGGGATTTCTGTGTTAGTGTCTATGTCATGCCTCAAAAGCGCGGCATTAATTGACTGCCTTCGCTCAACCTCTCGCCACAACTCTGGCAGTAAGGACTCTATTGCTGAACGGACATCCTAGGTGGTAAGACATATAGAAACTTTTAAACTTACCAGCTATTTTTAGTTATACACATAAACATGAAGCAAACTATAGTTACATCAGTTCTTTCTCATTCTCACTGGGAGATATACATAATTAGTCTTTGGGTTCTGTGTATACCTGAGAATGAATTTAAGTCTAAGTGCTGCCATATTATGCATCTATTATAGATATTTTATTCATCTAACCATCAGTCTGCACTGGAGCCTTCATGTTTTGCTTAAAAAGACTTTACAGTTAGATTTGACCAATGGTTTAATCCAAAGACATAAAAAGATTGAAAGAGAATGCAAAAGAGAAAATTAGATTTAAGAGGCTTGAACCCTTAAGGGATTTGAACCCATAACCTCCCAAGCAATCACCCATAGCCTTAACTATTGAGCCACCACATCCCACAGTTAGGTGTATAATAATACAGTATTCACTGGTCAAAAACTTGATCAAGTATCAAAAAAATCCATTGACTATTTTAGAGTTAGTTTGTTAATGAGGTTTAGCATGTCACCCTTTTGTACTGGTTAGAATGTTTGTTTTCTTATCAATTTAAAATGGCAATATTTTATGGTACACCTCTGTATTGATCATTGATCGTTATAAATTTTGTAACAATACATAAAAGGCCCTTCACACAAATTTGAGTAATTCTTCAATATGCACATTTAATACTTGTATAACGATAATAAATAATAATAAAAAGGGCCATACTATGTCAAAGCAGAAATGTATCTTATCACTGAATGAAAGCAATTTATTATTGTCAGTCAGATGCAACATGCTGATACTGAATGCTCAGTCAAGTAAGGTCTTTTATTGTGTGTACCTCCCACTGCGCTCTAACAGATAGAGAAAGTTTTTCCAGGTCTTCGAGCTGAACTTCAGAACAAAAGGCCCCTACACCTTCCACAGCTCCGAGGAATTCATCTAACACGGCTGGATTAAGCCTTCGTACTGCACCCTAGAAAAAAAAAACATTCACAATTCACAATTAGAAAAAAAAGATACTTCTGCTCTGATGTATGTCAATGTATTTGCACTGTGAAATATTCGGAAAAGGGGTTTATAGGTAAGTATAGTTTGTAGAGGTTTAGAGATATGCAAATGAACAAGTGTGCCCTAAAACAAGTATATCTGGTAGTGCAAAACCTAGCTGGCCATTTACAGATTTGCATGTGCAGTATAAAATAACCTTTATAACAAACCCACAGGCAAAACTGTATATGTTGATGGTATTTGCACATTTAATTTTTACCTGCTCCGTCTTGAAAATGAAAAATTTGTAATGTTTAGAGTGTTTCTAGATCTGTAATAATTATCTATAATTATATTTTATGGCCCAGAAGTAGACATTGCATCAAAGCTTGAAAAAAACGTCAGTTGGAGAAAGCGAAAGTGTCAGATGGGAAAAAGGCTTGTTTTTCTGATTGTGATTTTATTACAAAGCATAAAAATAAACCAAATAAATATGAAAATAAATATTCACCTGCTTCCTCCTGGCCTGCTCTTTAGATATGATTGTGCTGCTGAAAATGGTGATGACCTCCTCTATATATTGCTGTAATTGCTGTTTGGCCTTGTTCATCCTGCTCTTAGCCATAGCCTGAGCTCGGGAAAACACCTCGTTCTGCCCAGGGACATGGCGAGGATTTGGGGCATTACCCTGGCCTTGTTGTTTCTTGTGTATACTGGGGCTAAGAACTGTGGGCCAAGCCTGGGCTTGCTGTGAAGTTTGGGGTGATATACCAAGCTGGGTGTGTCTCTGTGTGTCTTGTGCATGCAGCTGAATTTGAGCCTGGGGTGTTGTCTTGACACGTGTATGTGATGTCTCCACAGACTGAGGAAGGCGATGAACCTTGGGTGGGAGCCCATGATGCTGTGGTGGGTTAAAACTCACAGCTTGACACTTGGATTTAGATGCAGCATGTTGTTGGTGTAAAGTAACTGACTGAATGCTAGTGGTGCCGGATGACTCTGATAACTGCTGAGGCTTTTTTGTTGATGTCCTAGTCCTCCTTTGACTTGGGTGTATGGTTATTTCCTGTTTCCCAGGTTGGAGCTCCATTTGCATCTTCTTTCCTGGGGAAATGGCAGAAAAGCTTGGCTCTGTATGACATCTATGTCTTCAGCTCTCTCTGGGACACTAGGCCGATCATGTGGATTATACTGAGGATCAGCCTGAGAAAGCACTAGGGATTTAATGCCAGTTTTGGCTGTCTGCTGGGAATAGCCAGGGCTTTGTTGGTGCTGAGATTGTGTTAGTCTCTTCTGAGAGGGCTTCTTAGATTTGGAGGAAAGCGTTTCAAATTCCTGAAAGGTTCCAGCTTGGGGCTGTTGTACATTGTAAGCATGGACAATAACTTTTGGAGGTGGTTGATCAGCTTGAGCCTCTCCCTCACGTTTCATGCTTCCAGAAGTAAGCATCTCAATTATCTCCTAATAGAACGGACAAGCATAATAATCGGCACCAGTTTCAGAAATGAGATCTATTTGTATTGACAGCTATATTATGTGGTTACCTTTGCGTTTTTGGCTGTGTGTGTCACTCTGCCCTGTAGGGCACGCACACTGAAAAAGGGCAGGGAGGAGTTCTTTTGCAGTTTTTCCAGGACAGCTTGCAGATGCTGTCCTTCCATCATCATCTGTGACTCCAGCTGCATCCCTCTGCTAATCAGCAACTATGAACCACATCACAATCAATCATCTAATCTTAAACATGTGCATGACTGACACTAAAATGTTCTTTTGTAGCTCACTTTGGCTTTAGGGTGAGATGCAGGTTGGCTCGTAACTTGTTGGCAAACGTCCATGGCCTCAGTGCTCCAAAGACCCAATTCAGCAAGCTTACCCTCCAGCTGAGATGCTGTCCTCTGCAGCTCCTCACATGCCTGCTCTGCCTCGGACAGAGCCTGCCTCATCTGCACAGACACACACACACACACACACACACATTTAGATGCCAGATGCTTCTCAATTAAATCATAAGTTGACCTTAAGAGAGTATCTGATAGTGTAAGGAAGTCTTTCGAAAGCAGCTGTTATCACCTCTGGAAGTGTGTGCTCCAGCTTCTTTAGCATCTCTTTGCTAAATCCTGGAGATGGAAATAATAGGTCCAGGTCTACATCTGAAGTTTTCTTTACCATGGCCTAAAAGTAATTTTGGAAAACGACAAATACACAATATGAAAAGAAAAATAAAACAAGTTATGCACATTGTTACTATAACCAATATATTTTCTGTAATTATGACTAGTAACTTAGTCATAGCGTATGTGGACTAGCTTGTGTTTAGTGATGCTGTGAATGCACAGAAAAGCCTCTGATGCAGATAGACTCATACCTATACTGTAGCATACAGTTAGACTTGTGTAAGACAGTGGCACACACATTACAACACAGCAAACAAGAGGCTTTGCATTTGACCTTCTATTCAGAAACTATTACACTGACATTTCTACTCTTATAATTCTGTGATACTGAGGAAATAGCAACAGTTAATTATATCTGTAGTGTATGTAGTTTTGGGGCCATATCCTAAACAAATACTACTGTACTAAATACATAAGTACACCACTGGTGTTGTTACTATTTAAAAATACTACATAATGTGCATTGTGTGGTTTGGGACACTGAGTTCTGTCTGAACGTGTATTATTACTCTGAGCTGTGGTATTTATCTGCAATGCAGCACAACCCACTGTCGGAACTAAATCATGCCATTATGACACATTTTATAATTCAAGAAACTTAGCAAATGCTTTTTTTTCTTCTTCTTCTTCAATGTATTTGAAATGTGTTTCAATTTATGATGTGTGTGGTAAGAAAAGAACGTCTGATGTACCCGCAGTCTTTTTCTGTATGAATGCAGTGCTTCAGTAGACACCTCTAATGCCTCTCTTAGTGTCCAGCCTGCTTCCTGCACCAGGCGTTGCACAGTCTGAGCACATGGAGCTTTGCTGCTAACCTGCTGCGACGGCACCGCCTGACCACAACAAATCAAGAACAAAGGCTTAACTTACACTAAACATACCACACCAGATACTATCAAACATTCATGACACAATAAAAATCTGCAATTAGCAATACCCAGATCAATTCTTGTCTACTCACAAACTTGGTCTGCTTGATGAAGTCTGCCCATTTTCTGTTGAGTTTACCAAGTTCACTTGCTAGAGAGGAGCTGGTGGCGCTGTCAGTAACCTCAATCAAAAAGTTTCCTGTTTCATTCATCTGTGCCTGCAGAGTGCTCCATTCTGACAGCCTATCAGTGACCTGGTGCCCAACACACAAGCATTACACAAGCAGTTTTCAAGTTTAATAACATTATTTAATGCTCTAAATCCAATTAATTCTACTATGATGATAGATGGATAGATGGATAGATGGATAGATAGATAGATAGATAGATAGATAGATAGATAGATAGATAGATAGATAGATAGATAGATAGATAGATAGATAGATAGATAGATAGATAGATAGATAGATAGATAGATAGATAGTGCTTTTCTCTGCTCTGTGCTTTGGTTAATTCAGTACCTTGTTCCCTGACTGTGACTGTCCCAAGAAAACTTGTAGAGAGTGTAAGCAGTGTTTGTATGACTCCCACGACACCAGCACACGGTCCATAGTGCCCCTTAAAGTGTCTGCTTCTTCTGTGCAGATTGCTGCTTCACTCTCAGCCTCCTTCACCTGTCTGTTTACTGTCCCAGAGTCCTCTGCTGCAGGGATGAGAAAACATTGTGAATTTTACAAATAAAACATATTGTCTATAATGATAGGGAAATCATTGAAAAGCAACACAAATATCATTAAAAGAATCATGAAATATTTCTTCAAACCTTAAAAAGAACAAGATGTGTGCAGCAATGATGTACAACTATTATATTTTGCATTTAAATGTAAAGTTATTTTGTATCCTGTTTTTAATTAGCTTTACACACGTTAGGTATTTGTAATTATTAGAAATTAAACCACTTATGAAAATGTTATCCAAAAAATGAAAACACAAATTTTTTTATACAATTCATTGGATTATTGAAAACCGGTGGAATATATTGGTTGAAGAAATAGTCTGTAGGCTATTTTAATCTACCATATCTTTACATTTTTAGCAAGTACGATTGGCAATAATTTAAAACATGTCCTTGTACTGATAAAGGAATAGCACATTAACAATTCTAAGCATACAATCAAGCTTTAAATTGTTTATGTAAAATAAATATTACACTTATTATTATTTTTTAAACTAATATATGCTCTTGAAAAAATGCCTCAGTCAAAAAGAATGTGCAAAAAATTCACAAACATTGCTACAGCATTTAAAAATTCAATAAAAGAACAGTTTAATAATAGTAATAATAGTAATAATAATTACAGTATAGCTGTCTCATCTGCTGTAATCAGACAAATTCCACAAATACATTACATAGTGTAAAGTGTATAATACATAAATGTGTTTGTGCTGATTGTTTCCAAAATGACTTAAGTGTAGTTCATCTGCAGTGGATTTACTTACACAGGGTTGCCTTGCTGGTGTAAGTACTGGCAGTCTCTTTCAGCTTGTGGAGTGCTGCTTTTAATATGGACCCCAGGCCTTGCTTCTCTATGGTGTCCTAATGCAATATACAGGTATAAACATTTTAGGTCATAACAAAATTCATATAGCAAGGGTTGGCTTAACTGTAGTTTACAGTGCATAATCTGTTTCTATAATTTAGTCAGTTTATTATATATCATATAGTCTGGTTTGATTCTCTCTCCGTCCCTCTCTTTGTTACTGCTGTCCAGTTTTTTTGAAACAAAGAATACAAAACATATGAGTGACAAAAAAAAACTGTAGCTCTTAAGCTGTGAGGGATTTTTGGTATGTTTTAGTCCAATTATTCTCTTGAACACTGTAAATCAGTTCAGACTCAGACTGATGCTTGTATTTGAAAAAATACAGGAAGCTAAAAAATCTGGAACCATGTGGTCTCTTCAAGGATAATAATATCCCCCTCTTCAGGGCATGAGGGCACAGTAAAAAATGATTATATTCTGTGGATGTTTTATTCACCAGTTTTTTAGTGCTCCAGAAAATGCGAAATCCAGCGAATGCGCTTGGACAATATACTGTATGCCAAAGTGCACTGAAGCTGAAACTGGTGTTCTGGGGCAGGTGTTGACTCTAGTCTTATTAAGTCACTTTATGATGTTGGATTTCCTTAATTGTGTCAAAGTCAAGTCAACTCACGTTTATTTCTATAGCGCTTTTCACAACAGACATTGTCTCAAAGCAGCTTTACAGAATTTAACAGTTAAGGTGAATGGTGTGCATTTATCCCTAATGAGCAGCCATGGCGAAGTCAAAGGTACTGTATATTCAGCAATGTGACATGACTTACATCCCAGTCCTGCAGCATGTAGAGTACACATTCCTCAGAGCCATACGGTCCTCTCCAGGCATTCAGCTTTCTTTTAAGACGGCTTAAAAGTTCACAGACATGGTGCCAGTGCTCCCAATACTCCAACTTGATGCCATGGTACTTTGCTGTCACTCTGGCATGGGTGAAACTGCAGGAATCATAGATATATTGGTATATTACTAAAGATTTAAGTTAGTTGTGAATTAAGTTATTATTATTATTGTTATTATAGTTCTGGGAAGATTCCTGTTTCTGCCACATTGAACTTTTACTTCACGACATAATAAAAATAAATAAGAAAAAAAATAATACTCCAAATGTAAATATTGAATACTTTTGGTTCTTATTTATATAAAAGTAAATACTTAACATCTTATACTTAGAATACGCTTTCTTGTGGATTACTTTTACTTATATAATTTCCCCAAAAGATATTCTTCCTTATAATCAAATGCATGTATAAAAATATGGCACTCTTAAGCCAAAAAAAAATTACATGCCTACCGTCTTTTTAGTTCATCAAGTTTTTCAGCAGGAATCTGAGAGGAACCATCATCATCTATGTTTTGTAAAAGATGAAGTGTATCCAAGTGGCCACTCATGTCCACCATCAGTGCCTGGAGAAATTGATTTTGTCATTATTTACCATAATTACCTGACTATTTAATGAATCTTAAAAGTTGGTTTAAAAAGAATTAGCAGGATTGTCGGCATCATCAACCTTGAGCTGCTCTTGCTTGTCTCTGGCATTTCGGGCAGCACTTGCGTGGTCATCAGAGTTACCCTGCTCATCGACCAACACTGCCTCCATTCTCTGTAGCCACAGAGCCAAATTGTGTAAAGGAGCAGGCAAAGCTGCATCCATCTCAGTTCTATATTTCTGCAACTGTATGAGACAGGATGTCATTACATGCTGACAGACTACACACTCTCTCTGTTCCTTTGTAGACACGCACCAATATTGCAACTTACCCTGTCCTCCATATTGTCCCAAGCCTCTCTTAGGGCAATCTGCTCCTCACTGAGTTTGGTGCTACGTTTAATTGCACTCAGCATTGGAATGACCGAACGCTTTTGCTCATTAAACGACCCCACAAAGGTCTGGAATGCCTGTGAAAGATCCAAACAGTACAGATCTCACTCTTGATCATAAAGTCAACCTGCTAGGGGATGATTTTTAGGCCCTCTACTGGTGTAAAGGCTAACAAATAATGATTTGTGGCAATTCTTGTCAGCAAAGACACTGGCACTATGTATATATGCATTTATGTCAAACATAAAAAAATGTGTGTGTTGGGAGATTTATAAATGCAGTAAAGGCATTTCCAAAAAATGTGTGAAAGAGACTTGAGGCCAGGTTTTACCTGGTACCGACTGCTATAACCCTCTCTCTCTGTGAAGGACCACACATCCAACAGTTCCTGATAGGCTCTCTGAAGCCAACAGGTCATCTCTCTCACCTTCTGACTGGGTGATGCCTATGTTCATATATCAGCAGAATCGAAGATGGTTACACTGAATGATTAAGGTCCACATTTTTGCAGAATTTTTCAGATTGTGTTAAAGTTTCCACATTCACTGTTGTAAAAGTAACATAAGTAAAGCTTTGCATCTGTACCTGATGCAAAGAGGAAGCCAGAACCGCAGGTGTGTAGTAGGTGGGGAGGTTGACAGGAGAAAAGCATGTAGGAAAAACAAGAGTTTGCAGCTACGCCCAACAGACAACAGGAAGAGTGACCCAGAAGAACCAGAAACATATGACAGAAGTTCACACAGAAGAAGAAATATAGAAGCAATAGGAAGGATAAGAATAATAACAGCAAAACCCAGCAAAAGTCAAGCATCATCTAAAAGGTTTACATTAAAAAGAAAAACAACAACGTGCTCAATAGTTCTAATAAAGAATATTCTGTGTACTAATATTGCAAATCTGCTTGTCACAAGTTTAGAATCCTCACCTCAAGATCATCATCAACTGAGGGCATATCATTTGAATACTGCAAGAACTGGGCTACGTATGTCATTATGGACTTCTCATCTGGGTGATTGACATCAATATCTGAGATTCGACATATGGAAAGATTGCATTAAGTTTTAAAAATAAAATAATAATAAGATTGTTTATCCCCATTTATAAATATATCATTCTGCTAAATGTTGTGTCTGCAATGTCAAATGTCAAATAGAGTCTCTGCAAGAAGATCAATCTTAAAGAGATTCCATTCACCCTCAGGTTCAAGCAGTCTTGGTATTCCTAGCTCCTGCTGAGCTATCCGGAATGCCTCCTCCAAGTTTTCGAAGTTGTTCCTCGTCTCAGTTAGGGAGATATCCACCAGATCTGGCCTTAAGGAGCAGAGAATAGCATGGAATGCAACACCACTCCTCCAGCTCGACTTAAAATCTTTTACACTGACTGAGGAGCCCACTCTGGCAAAAGAAAAATAGAAGCAACAGTATAGATCAATGAAATAACAGACATTATTGGAGAAAATGCAATGTATAGAATATAATGTAGGTTACAACAAAAGTTTTTTTTTTTTATAATTCAAGAAAAAAAAAACGCACTTCTTGCACTGGTCTTGCACCCACAGAAGCAGAGCCTTTTTAGCAGACAGGCGAAAGCGTGTGTGGAGGGGTGACGCTCCCCGTGGTACAGGGCTGCCTCGAACAGGGGTTCCAGGAGCCGAATCCAAACTGGACAACGAATCCAGAGATGAGGAACGGGACCCAAAGGACAGAGTGCCCGCCAACTCTGTTATCTGCAGAAATTCAACACAAGTAAACATTCAATATTTGTACATGTTTTTGAAAAAGCCTGATGATTGTTACACAAATGTCTTGGAAGGTGAATAATACAATCATCATTATGCTATTATAATCCCATATTTTGTCCTCATTTCAATGCCCTTTTTGTGATTGATGCTAAACAGGCATATTTTCTTATAGTAGACTTGAATAATCGTAGCTTCATCCCATGTGTCCTGAACTAAATTATGCTCTGAAAAGGGATGATTCACAGTGCATCTTTGTTTAGAATCAAAGCAACCATCTCAGCAGGAGTTTCAAATTTACCCTGCACTACTATTCTTTTGCGATATATGACAGAATCCATATGAATGGACTATGAAAACAACCTAAGTAAACATGAGACTGATGAAAGCTGATATACAGCTAGTGATCCACAAAGAAACCGTTTAAAATGTATTCAATATTTGTGGGAACTTTCAGGAACTGATGTGATACTCACATGACAGCGTAAAATAATAGTCCATATGAGGCCTAAAATAATGGAAGGTTTCCCTTCAATGATATCAGGGATGTTTATATTCACCAGCTTAATCTAAAAAAAAAAAACATAAAACAGGTAGATATTATTATTAGCAGTAGTATATTAATACTGTAATTATTGTTGTTGTAATTAAATTATTTTTAAATACATCAAAATTCATACCCGCTCAGATTTGGAGTAAGAATATACAATGATTTAATATGGTTTATTATATAAAACCCTTACTGATTTATTTTTTAAGAAGTTTAAAGCTGTTTCTACATTTCCCCTCTGCTGAAAAACTCCATGGCCTTTTTCTCGTTTCTATGGAAAAACCATCAAAACAAACAGCTATTAAATATTATGCACTTACACTGACTAAAATTAGTTATTAAACATTGAAATGCGGTATGACACCCACCAAGCGCTGGCCACTCATGACCTCCAGAAGGTCCAGTAGTCGAGTTCCATCACGGAGATCGGAAAATAAGTCCTGCACCAAAGAGGGAGAGCTCCCCTGCAAAATACAACCGTTGCCTCATTGAGATGTAGTGCATAAGGGGACAGGATTGTGTATAGTAAAAATTAATCAAAGTGGAATATCTGCTAAAAGGTGCTAAGGTTATTTTAAAAACTAGTTGAGTTGTGTGATAAAATAATTATAACATCTGTCACTGTGTAAAAATGCTTTAATGCTTAATAAAAACTAATAAACAGAAGCAGCAATCCAGGTGATCCAGGATGATCTAGGTGATGGGCTGAGTTTACAACAGGCTTTATTTCAACTAATCACTACTTTGTGAACCAGTGTCACTGTCACCCTGAGCATAAAAAAAACAGTCACTAAAGATTAACAAACTATCTAATTTGTTTTAAATTGGTTAACATGTTTTCCAAAACAGAACTGTTTGATGATGAGTAAAATACATAAAATAAAGATTAAATACAATTTCATTAATAATAAGAACCTTTGAGGAACAATGGCCAGTATTTCATCATTCATGCAAGTGAAAAAAACATACATTTGTGATAGACTTGGATGTGTTTAGATTTACATCATTTACATTTAAAGCATAAAACACCCTTATCATTGCAGAAGCTGTGTAAGAATCAGACAATATGGCAACAATCATAAAATATAAAATTTTAGATTAGATTATAAATAATCTATTAATGAATAAAATGTATTTATTGTGAATTATTATCAAAGAGGACAGAAATGGGTGTGTAAAAAATCTTTTACACTGTTAAACTGATGTGCAAATAAGCTCACACAGTGATTTGCTAGAGTCTGAAAAAGTTGTTTGCATATCACTGCAAGATCAAATTACTCAGTACTGTAGCAGACTCCAGTTTTTCACCTCTTGGATTGCTGCCAAATAAAAAAAAGTTTTACACTGCATTGAAGCCTGAAGTTTTTAACCCCTATTTTGTAGTCTAGGATTCACGAGATTGTATAAAATAAATTGAGTAAGTGCTGACAGTCATGTTGTAGACATGTCACCCATTTCTGTAGCTTCTGGAAATGGAAAAGGTTGCCTTTTCTGCGGACACTGAGTTGTATACCGTTATACTGTTTGTATGAACGAATAATGTTTTTAAAATACAGTGACTTTTGGTGCTTTGCAAGACATCTACAGTACTATGGTTACTGCCACTAGTCTTTTATATAAGTACATCTCTACCGACATTTACAGCTCTTTAGTTTACCTTCAAAAGCTGAGCATTGATCCAGTTAGTGAATGTCCTCTTCTGAACCTGCTCCTGTTCCACTGCAGAAGAAAAGAGCAATGCAAAGGCAAATACAGTGAGAACAAAACTTAAAATCGACAGAACGTACCAGAGCTGTAAATGCAGAATACACTAAAGCGTTTCTGTATGCTTACTCTACAACAACTTCATCCTGCCACAAAAATGGATTACAATCATGTGGAAATATGTAAACATCTTGCCAAATGTGAATTTGTGGTTCAAAGAACTCAGTGGCTCTTTTCATGCAGCAACTAATTTTAAACTCAGATTAGAAGTGGTTGCAAGTATAGCACAAAACCAAACATATACAGTAGCAGCATCACAACCTTGCAACATAAAATATGCTGTTCCTATAAAACAATAAAAGTATTATGTAGAAAATAACCTTTCTATACAATCCCCTAATGCCCTAACAAACTCAATCACCGTTTAAGTCTGTTATCTGGGGATTTTACCTTGAGTTTCGGCTTGCACATTCTAAACTGCTTGGTTGAGGATGATCAGTATTACAAATAATAACCCTATTGCCTATATAGCATGTCATTAACAAACCTCTAATATGTAAGTGGCATAACCAAACATCCATCACCATGCACATGGTTTGCATCGTTTGGCTACATTTGACTATTACATATTTTTTTGGTTCTTAACCTTATAATTAAATGGGCCACGGTGTGCTCAAATGGAAAAAAGGTGAGCAGCAACACCCATTTAACAAAAGACACAGTAAGAACAGATGTTGCTGTACTATTAACACTGGGCACCTGTATTACAGGTTATTATCAAGGGTGGGCCAGTAAAAAGCATGAATTACACACAGCAGTGTGAACGTGTATTTTTAGCCTGCATACTGTATGCAAAAGTTGACAGACAAGAAATACAAAGATTTTCTAATGTCTTGACCTGCACACAGTTAAGATTTGAAATTATATAGCAATGGTTTTAGCACAGCACTTAGCTTTGTACCTATTTGTATTTTTTCCCTTGTGTAGAAAAAACATTGCCCTTTGAAGCAAACAAAACTAGAAAAGTTTTCAGACCTGAAATAGCAGTGACTCTTATTTAATACCCTGCCTGTAGTCAAAGCAAACAGCTATCTTACAAGTACTGTGTGTCCTGTCCCCAGCCAGCATTGGCATATGGTCTAACCAACCAAAATAAACTAAAAACAAATGAAGACTAAATTTAACGGAGACTTTATCAATCTGATTGCATCACTGATTCCTGATTTGTGGATGCCACTTTAATATACAAGCATAATTATTAAGACTTGCAAAATGCAATATTTTCCATTGACCCAAGATCAAATGAAGGTCAAAGACTTTTAGTTGATTTAGAGCAAGAGTCACAGACTTGTTCATATTCAAGTTGTGGGATGTCACAGTTTTTAAGGCCTTAAGCCCTCTAGTTAGCTTTAGTTACTGTAAACAGCTCCAGGTTAAAAAATATTCTCATCACTCAGGTGCCAAGCCTGATACTAGCATTTTACAATATAGTTTTTATTTTTTTTATTGCATATACAAATGCATGAATAAACTGGCAAGATTGTTGCTAAGGATCTCTGCCGAACTCAATTGACAACAAATACACACAAGCCACACAAACGCCAGCCACACCCTTACTATTGTTTTGCTTTCAGGTGAGTCAGCAATATTGACACTCAGCGAGGCGTGCAGAAAAAGCATTGCCGCTGTTTTGATTAAGTACTCCCTCCCCTGAAAGTTATTCTCCTGGCTGAATTGTTTGGGTTAACAAAACACTACATTTGTACAAATATGTTTTTCACCTTATAAGTCCACTCCCTCCCAGTGTTTCAAAACGTCATATTATATTCTACATTTTTAGAATGATTCTGACCTTGCAGAAGCATGTGGACATCATCGATATCCAGCGGGACGCCCCTCTCGTCCGCAGTGGGATCATCCGTGCCTCCCTGCGATTCCATGACTTAAAGCAGTCAGGCTTTTAGACCATCTGAAAAATCATCTTGATCCTGGATATAAAAGATTTTGATCAAAGCTGAGGCTTTCAATATTCAATATGAAAAACATACATGACAGCAACAACAGACATGGCCAATAAATAATAAAGCTCCTGAATAAAAGGAAGCTACCTACAGCAGGAAAATAACTCTTGAAAGTACATGCATGAGTGCCTTTGGGTATGTTTTATCCTGCCTTCTTTCACTTTTTCAATAATTACCCTTTCTCTCTCAGGTCAGAAAGACCTTTAAATTTTAAGTGTAATTTCCCAGACATAAATAAATTAAATATATTAGTGGCATCTGAGCTCAGTGAACACTTAACAATATGCAAAGGTATTAAATTTGAATTTAGAAAGTGAAGCACAAATGTGAAACAGCAGAGATCAGTTTTTGGAGGTAATGATTTAATTGAAATCTATTTCTCAGGGGCTAGAGCTATTTACTACAATTAGGTTAAACACTTTATTCATTAGTTTTGAAATCATATTAAAATATGTACTGGCACTTTTATGGCATACCGAAAAGCAAAGCCTCAGACAGTGTAAATGTATTACTTCTACCTTCTTCTACGTCTTCTAAATATCATTAGTTCGGACCGTATACCTCTTATCTGTTCACACAAAAATGCACGTTTCTTCTGCACAATAAATAAACAAACATGTATTATATACATATAATGTGTGTGTGTGTGTGTGTGTGTGTGTGTGTGTGTGTGTGTGTGTGTGATAACATAATTATGCAGATTCTTATAATTACCTCACAAAAAAGTAGAATATTTTGTAATTCCTGCAGTAAATAATGTTAGATTTTCTTAGTGGAAGCCCTTAGAGTACTTATATAAAAGAATATAAAAGTAAACAATGTTGCCATAAATGGTTATAGGCTTGAACAAGTAGCATTATAGTGGAGCAACAGTGGGTAGCGTGCATGCTTCACAGCTCAAGAGTCCCCCGTTTGATCCTGAGCTCAGGTTACCTTCTATGTGGTGCTTCTCCAGTTTCATTTCACCTCTTAGAACTATAGCAGTAGATTTATTGGCTAAGATAAACTCCCTCTGGATTTGAACGAGTACATGAATGTGTGTTTTTGTGTGTACATGAAGCCATGCGGTGGACTTGCGTCCCTTCCAGGGTGTATTCCTGAGTCACGCTCAGTGTTCCCAGGACAGGCTCAGCATAACTTGTGAACTTGAAAGGGATACTGCAGGTACTGATAGTGATTAGCACAAATTCCTGTATAAGGCTTAAAAGGAAACATTCAACTCTTATTCTGCTCAGTCATGTTTGGTAAGCAGCCTATCCCAAGAAAACTGGGAATAAAGCAAGAATACACTCTGAATATGACGTCAGTATATTGCAGGACTGGATAAACTTTAACTATTAAATAAATTACCTGTAAAAACCGAACACAGTAATTATTAAAAATCCTCAGTGACACAGTAACAGATTAATGCTCTTAGTGAAATATGATCTGAATGACCCCACTTTAATATTCACACACAGGGGGTATTTTTGCTCAATGCGATCACACACTGCATATGACTTTCACAATGGTGAGGTCTCATGAAGTAACAAACTGAAAAAGTCAAAGAAAGTCACGTTTAGTGACTGTTAGAAAAACAGAAAACAATGTTTTACACTGTCCATTCAAAAGTAATGCCCTAGCATAGGATCACTGGTCACTAATTTTAACACAGACACACACTCATACACACATACACACACACACCAGCAGTGGTCTGGGATTTAAACAAGCTAAGTATTGCCAAGTCACCATGGAAAGATCTAGTATATGACGTTTCAGCTTCTACCAGGCTTCCATTGCCAGCTGCATGAGGTCAAACCTGCTCAAGGACACATGCGGCCCTCATGACAACTCAGAACCTGTAGTCAATGCATTCTCTCACATACACACACATAAAGGTCAGGCTGAGACACAGAGGAACAGTGAGACCGGGAAGGAATCTGGGGAGTCTGAAAATAGGGTTGGTCTACAGCATGCATTTTGACTGGCAGTCAATAATTGTGTGTGTGCGTGTGTGTGTGTGTGTGTGTGTGTGTGTGTGTGTGTGTGTGTGTGTGTGTTTTATGAATCTGAGTCACCTTCACTTGCTCTACATGCATTTAGCATTCACATGTACACTGTATAAATGCAACTTGAGCTGAAGAACTTGAATGTTTAGTTGAAGATCTGACCATTTATAATATCCTTTCTGAGTTGTTCTTGCCAGGGTGTTAATTGTTTCAGGAACCGTGTGCATAATTACCATTTCATTAGCATTATGGACATGCTAAATGATCAGGATGTCATTTTAAAGCCCTTGGCTGTCTGCATGCTGAATTGTTATTGCAATGAAAACAGTAACAAGTCATATGCTGAAAGAGATAGGAGAAGATCAGTTTTGAGCTGGAGCTTTTTTCTCACCCAGAAAATGCAAACAGAAGCCAGAAAACAAGAAAATAGCCAATTCCAGATCCTCGCAAAGAATCATGGATGTAATCACTTACGTATATAATTAGAGGTTCGATTAAACAATGATAAAACAATGCTTTTGTCTGAGAAGTATTCTATAATAATTTTTATTGTTATATAGACATGTTTTTAATCAGACATCTAGTCCTAAATACAGCACTTGTCTCCTTCGCAAAGATCCAAACCTCAATTGTAGTTACACTTTAAACTACTGAAACCTTTCCGAAGTAATTTTAGCAGAGATCTTACAGTCCTCCAAAAACAATTGCAAGCCCACAAATATTGGAAATCAATACATCTAAACATATGATATGTAATATGTGAGTGGGAAATCTGTTTCAACACAAGGTTATTGTTACAGTGTAGTAGGTGTGGCAGGATCAATCCATGAGTAAAGAAGCAAGATTCAAAAGAAGCTTGTCAGTCATTCAGCATTCAAGACAGACGTGTTAAGGCAGATTAAAAAGAGTCCGAGAAAGATTCAATAGATTGCGTAATACACTTTGCAGTGCACCTAGTCAAAATCTTTCATGGGCTATTAGGACAAAATGAATAGCAATTAATAATGCCTGCCTTGATATAATTGCTCCAACGTTTCTTCTTTCCTTCTTAATTTAGTCAGGTCTGATGAGCTACATACTCTACCAATGTACAGAAATGTACATCTTTAGCTTTTTTATAGTATAATGTACATTCATGAGACAAAATTGTTTATTTTTCTGGCTGAATTTCTGCAAACCTGTATTATGTGATACCTAATACGTCCTCATACACAACAAAATGATTTTAGGGTTTTCATACTGCAGCAAGCACAAAGATGGCCACAATGACACCAAACTATTGTGACTCAATTACATAACCTCTATTAATATTATAATCATTTTATAATTGCTGCACTGATTCAATTAAATCGTTGCTTATTACTTGATGAATCATTCCAAATCATCAGTTCGTTACACCCAGACTTGTCCATGTAGACTACTTGCCTTGTTTAAAAACAAGTATTACACAGGTAAGTGATTATTTTGGCAAACATAATGTTGATTTGTATTCATAAACTTTAATTAATAATCTAGGATGTTTTTGAATATTTCACGTATTCCCTCCTCAATCATTTACAGAGATTAGACACATAAATATGGGCTGTGATTGTGCAGATGAACATTCCCACAAACTGTCTTCTAATGCATACAAAGTGCAACCAACATATATAATGTCTTACCACTATACATGGCCAAATGTTTATGGTCACCTGATTATCAAGTTGGAAGCACACAATGTATTTGTATGTTTTAGCATTAATATTTCCCCTAACTGGAACCAAAAGGCCCAACCCTGTTGAAGCATGACAATATACTTATGCACAAATCAGACTCAATGAAGACAGTGATTAGCCACGGTTACCTGACGCACAATACTGTTATTTGCACTACCGTGCACTCTCACACTTTACTGTGTACATTACTGATATGTCATATACTCTGTATCCATATTTAACACTCATACTGTCTATATTGTCTCACATTGAATTGTCTTGTATAGTCTGTTGTGTCTTGTCTTGTATAGTCCAAGCTAAATATGTTGTGTTATTTATGTCTGTACTTTTGAGAGTCATTAACGGCTGGAACCAAATTCCTTCTGTGTGTCAACACACTTGGCCAATAAACCTGATTCTGATTCTGATCATCATATGTTCATACGCACGAGCTGCTCAAATGGAAGGTCCAATGTTATGACAAAATAAAGTATCCACTGTCATTCATGTGTCCTGTCACTGTTATAATTTCCATGCCAGATTAAACAGAAAGCATGTATTAAAGAAAACATATGACACTATCTCTGCATGCATGCACACACACACACACACACACACACACACACTAATCCCTTTCACTTCGAGACAACTCAAAACTGTACCTGCACAAAGCATATAACTTCATCCAGTGTCTAAATATTCAAAACTTCACTCCTAACATTCCCAGAGTAGAGCTGCACATTGTGAACCAGGTTCAGAAAATCTACTTACGGAAAAGCTCGACGCTGCTGGAGAGACTTACATACAGATCGTTTGGAGATTACCTGGGGATCTGTGCTGTGATAGGAGAAAGTGAAGCCCAGAGTACACCTCAGTTTACTTTCATAGCGCACACACACACACACACACACACACACACACACACACACACACACACACACACACACACACACAAAAGATCAGACTGGGTTGCCAGATTGGCGCTCATAAATAGGCGCCTGTTGTTAATCCAGCCTAAAGGCTGTTAATTTTCTACCCCAGTGGGATTAATACAGTCCAGGCCAGATCCTAACAATCTCGCAAAACAAGCTGCTATAAATAAATAAATAATATAATTGTTATAAAAAGGGAAATTGTATAGGTTTAATCACCTTTACTGTCAAGTAACATGGGTTTCATGTACAAAGGTTTGCAGTTGCTATAATAGTATAACTTAAAAAAAATAGTAAAAGAAAATAAAGTAGTCAAGAATTAAACAAAGATTTAAAAAAAAAAACATTGACTGTACAATTAGCGCAGGGTAAAATTTAAGTAGTGCAAATGATAATAATTTCCAAATAAATCCAAAGATGAAAGAGTGCAGTAGAGTAAACTATAAGAGGGAACTGTAATGTCCCTGTGAGCCTCTATTGGTCATTTGTTGCCATCTATTGGTGGCATGTCATTTCTACCATTAAAGATACCGTTTGATACCACTTTTGGCTGCTTTGTTGATCACATGTTGATATCTACTTGACCCCAATGGGGACCATTAGGGCAAATATTTCAAAAATGGGTTTATTGGTTAGATTATAATAATTGAATGATATACAAAACACACTAATACTAGAGTGTGTTATAATGTTCAGCAGCTAATAGATTGAAATGGAATTTGTACTGGAAACCACTAGAATCTCAATGATGGTGCAATGATTGTATCTTTCGGAAACCCTTTAGAAAGTTTTCCACCTGTCAGTGTCTTCAGGATAGACCAATGCAATAAAATGTTTCTTATTCAATTAGAGTAAATTATGGAGATGACTGTAAATAGACTTTCCATATCATGGAATGTAGCTAAACAATAAAAATGCCACTGGTTGGTCGAAATGAATTTAACCTGGTGCTCTTTGAGACCTGCTGGTATGAGAGGAATACACTTTGGGTTGTGCTATAATTGGAAAATAATCAGTTGGTAACAGTAGCTCACATCACAGCACACCACTGCTGATTAGTTTCCTATCACAGCAAGCCCTGCCATGTGTATTATTAAAGGTGCATTAAGTAACACTGGTCTTCTTTTAAGATTATGGAAGTAACGTTTAGGTGGCTGTGATTATTTGTTTTGAATGATCCCAGATTATGTTCATGAAGCCCCCTCAGATCTACTCTATATTAGTGGCTACAAAATGACTGACAGGTGGCACATCCAAACGCATTCAAGCATTTAAATCTGAATTAATATGTAATAATAATATGTTAACCTGTTTTAGCCTAAGCCACGAGAAAATCTCTAGTTATATAAAACCTAAGATAATTTCAGGGTAATTTTATGAAAGATTGATGTTTCTCATAGAGATAATGTATGCTGGAGGTGCAGCTGTGGCTGCAGTGAAAAGAGAATTGTTTAATTGTGTTCATTAAGTTTCTTGCTTTAGTTATGACATTTATTCTCAATGCATGAGATGTTTGTGCTGGTGTATTTCTGTATACTACTGATAGGTTCTATAGCCGTGGCGTCATAATGATAGTATTAAATATTTACAATTATATACATAAAAACAATTATTTGTGCTTTTGCTGGCAAACAGATGCTAAATTAAGTGGAGATGGTTAATTTGAATATAGCACATACAATAAATATAAATTTAGCTTAAAAAAATATTTTTGCAAATTAGCATCCAGTTTCAGGTATGTAGATTATTTTATTGATGCTGGTATTGATCATTAACTCCAGTCCAGATCCTCCAAGTCCTCCAGATTTTTCTAAATCCTTCCAACATCAGATGAAGGCCACCCCCTCTTCTTCCTTGACATATCCTTGCTTTGCATGCAGAGTGTCTGTGCAATTAATGTTCTAAAAGCAAGAAAATCCTTCTGATTCTTTCTAGGAACATCCAGTGAACCACAATCACGTTGATATAACAGCTAGCTGTTTCCAATGACCATATTAACAAAATGAAAAAAAGATTTTATGATGGTACTTTTTTGTTTACATTATATGGATGCAATAATATGCAATTAGTGCGTCAAGATCATCAAAGCCGCCCATGAACTTTGCATTCAACAGACACGTCTAGAAGGGTTTAAGAGGTGGATTGATTAAGGCAGGACACCACTGAATGCTTGGTGTGAAATGCATGGCCCGACACTGATTAATTCTAATTGTCAGAATAAAGTGTAAATGTTATGTCTATTAAACCTAAGTAAGAGTTAAATGTTAATTAACAACGCACTATATGCTTATTGATGTACATGTTTTCAGTGCTTGTATTAAGTAAAAGACTATTGTTTAAAGAATTATAAACGAGCTCAGACAACGCCGTAAATGAAGAAATCAAAACAGGAATAAATATTTATATAAACAGTTATTCCACTAGAGGTCGCAGCGAACTGCTGTTTGCTGGCATTTTTCTCTGCATTCAGACCAACAGGGGGCAGCAAAGAACTCATGTTGCAGACTAAATCCCAAGTATACATTGTGCGTAGTGCACTTCATAGTGCATAGAAGCCGTTAGGATACTTTATAACTTATGTAGGGCACTTTTGTAGAAAGTATGTCGCTATTTGGGATACAGCCCATGGAAACCGTAGATATGTATGTATTTACGGTGGTACTCAGTTTTCAAGTTTAAAACCAGGCAGAAGTTTGAATTAACTTTCCAAGTGAAGTATTTAATCCTTCAGCGGTAAGCAGCAACCCTTGTGTAATATGAAATTAAATTTATAGTAATATATATATTTTTATTATTTTATATTCTAATGTGTAGGTTTGTTCGTGTGAATGTTTGCAGTAGTGGTTTTCATCTGTACAGTTTCAGACAAAAACTTCTATAAATGTCCTGATGAAGTTATTCTGGGAGTGTAAAGAGTTTACTGTCGTTCACTTCTGTCTGAAAAGCGGTTTTATGGTTAAACTATAACTATTATCAAATACAAACTTTGCCCGCTTGGACTTTTGGTCTGCATTTAAATGTACTTCCATACAGCTTTCTGCTTAACCCTCTGTTCCTTCCTGATACTTTATGAGAGTTGGATTATTATCAGGACTGCACACATAGTCAGACATATTTGTGAACAACTGATCAATATTCATTTGTGCTTTTTGAATATCCCATTCCACATTTAGTCCCCGCTTACTGTTATAATACCCTTCACTCTTTTGGGAAGATTTTCCATTTGATTCCGCAACAAGGTTGTTAATAAAGGCAGGTCCTGATGTAGGTGAGGTGAGGAGACCTGGGGTGCAGTCAGTGTTCCAATTTATCCCAAAGGTGTTCATTAGAGTTGAGGTCAGAGCTCTATAGCGGGCGACTCGAGATCTTTCACTCCAACCCCTATAAAGCATATCTTAATGGATCTGACTTTGTGTACAGGATACATGCTGGTAGAAGTTCGGGTCTCTTAGTTCAAGTGAAGGGAGATTTTTAATTCTACTGCAGCTGAGGATGTATATAATAGTGTGCTTCCAACTTTGTTGTAATATTTTGGGGAAGAACCACATATGGCTTTTTAGCTGTTATAAGATCCTTCAATCCACATCAGCCTTGGTAAATCATGTCTTCTTGGATCTTTCTTTACAGTCTATAGTGTAGGCGTGTGTTCACATCCTAAAAGCTACATCATTAATTTTGCTAATTAATTGGCATTGATAGTCAATTGCTGAAACTATTGCAGTAGCTACAGGGGAATAAAGTTGATCAGTCACACCATGAAGTTATGGGAAAGAGTAGTGGAAGCCAGGCTGAGAGAAGAGGTGACCGTCTGTGAGCAACAGTATGGTTTCATGCAGAGGAAGAGCACCACATGCGCATTATTTTATTTGAGAATGCTGATGGAGAAGTATAGAGAAGGTCAGAAGGAGTTGCATTGTGTGTTTGTGGATTTAGAGAAAGCGTACGACAGGGTGCCGAGAGAGGAGTTGTGGTATTGTATGAGGAAGTCTGGTGTGCCAGAGAAGTAAGTGAGGGTGGTGCAGGACATGTATGAGGACAGTGTGACAGCAGTGAAGTGTGCAGTAAGAACAACAGACTGGTTCAAGGTGGAGGTGGGATTGCACCAAGGATCGGCTCTGAGCCCTTTCCTGTTTGCAGTGGTAATGGACAGATTGACGGACAAGGTCAGACAGGAGTCTCCATGGACTATGATTTTAACGGAGGATATTGTTATTTGTGGGAGCAGGTTGAGGAGAACCTGGAGAGGTGGAGGTATGTGCTGGAGAGAAGGGAATTGAAAGTCAGTAGAAGAAAGACAGAGTACATGTGTGAATGAGAGGGAGGGCAGTGGAGTGGTGCGGTTGCAGGGAGAAGAGGTGGCTAAGGTGGAGGAGTTCAGGTACCTGGGGTCAACAGTGCAAAGTAATAGAGTGTGTTAGAGAAGTGAAGAAAAGAGTGCAGGCAGGGTGGAGTGGGTGGAGAAGAGTGACAGGAGTGATTTGTGATAGAAGGATATCTTGCGATGTTGTGTGGTTTAGAGACAGTGGCATTGAGTAAAAGACAGGAGGTGGAGCTGGAGGTAGCAGAGCTGAAGATGTTGAGATTTTCGTTGGGAGTGACGACGATGGACAGGATTAGAAACAAGTTTATTAGAGGGACTACGAATGTAGGACGTTTTGAGGACAAAGTGAGAGAGGCACGATTGAGATAGTTTGGACCATGTGTGCAGAGGAGGGACATGGGGTATATCAATAGGAGAATGCTGACTAAGGAGGTGAGGGAAGACATGCAGGTAGTTGGTTTGAAAGAGGCAGATGTAGAGGACAGAGTAGTATGGAAGGTTGATGATCCGCTGTGGCGACCCCTAACCCCTAATGTCTGTTATTTTCCGCAATATTTATGAATGTATTCATATTTATATAATTGAGCACATTTTCATGATTCAGTACTGTCTTTTTCGTAATAAAGTTCGGTACTAAATTCCATGGTACTTGCCCTATCACTTTTGTCACAAGACTCTTGCTTACATAAACTCAGTTTATGTGAAAAGACTTTAATGTTTAATGTCTTATTAAACAAATGAAATTGCATTTACTTTGTTACTTTCCACCTCTGACTGTAGGTAATATGGTTGATAATGTAACTGTTTTGTGGGCATTAGGTTCATATGGAAAATGGCCAGATCATTGTATTGTCACAAATACATTTTTATAATTTTTTTTTTCTACAAAAATACAAAAAATGAGTAATAATTGTTGTGTACATTTACATCATCACGTAATGGTAATGATGACATTTAAGTGTAAAACATCAGCAAAGAGCACTTGAATTCACCATCGTTAGTTAATTTTTCATGCTCATATTTTTACAGGATTAAATGGATTTTCCAAAACTGCCTCCTCATGATGGCCCTGTTCTGTCTGTGGTTGACATGCACACCGGAGGAGAACCTTTGCGCATCATCATAAGCGGGTATCCCACTGTGCTAGGTGACACTGTGCTTGCCAAGCGCCGGTATGTACGTGACCACCTCGATCATCTTCGCAAACTGCTAATGTTTGAGCCCCGTGGCCACTATGACATGTACGGAGCCTTATTAGTTGAAAGCGAGATACCAGAAGCGGATTTGGGGGTTCTGTTTATGCACAATGAGGGTTACAGCACAATGTGTGGCCATGCTGTCATTGCTCTGGGCCGTTTTGCTATAGACTATGGTTTGGTAAAGACTCCGACTTCTCCCGAGACCCAAATCAACATCCACTGTCCTTGTGGCCTGGTGAAGGCTTTTGTGGAGTATAGCAACGGCAAAACAGGAGCAGTGAAGTTCCACAGCGTCCCAGCTTTTGCTTTCGTCACAGGTAACTCATAGAGTTAATGGACTGGAGTTAATGATCAATACCAGCATCAATAAAATAATCTACATACCTGAAACTGGATGCTAATTTGCTAAAATATTTTTTAAGCTAAATTTATATTTATTGTATGTGCTATATTCAAATTGACAATCTCCACTTAATTTAGCATCTGTCTGCCAGCAAAAGCACAAATAATTTTTTTTATGTATATAATTGTAAATATTTAATACTATTATTATGACGCCACGGCTATAGAACCATCAGTAGTATACAGAAATACACCAGCACAAACATCTCATGCATTGAGAATAAATGTCATAACTAAAGCAAGAAACTTAATGAACACAATTAAACAATTCTCTTTTCACTGCATCCACAGCTGCACCTCCAGCATACATTATCTCTATGACTAAGGCAGGATGCGTTTTCGCTTTCTGTATTTATCAAGCACGACTAAGAGACGAAATTTAAATCATCAATCATCTTTTATAGATGTGAAAATCACTGTCCCAGGATATGGTGAAATCACAGTGGACATAAGCTATGGTGGAGCTCTCTATGCTTTTGTGAATGCAGAAATATTTGGACTGGATGTCAATAAGTCTCAAACCAGAGACTTGGTGGATGCAGCCACTGCTGTAACTAATGCAGTCAAAGCTCAGGTATAGCAGAAACATCATAAAGCACACAAAACACAGGTTATAGTGAGAGAAAATGGCATTTTGGCTTCCATTTCTATGACAGGTGAAGCTCTATCATCCTGTTAGTGAAGATCTGGCTTTTCTTTATGGCACCATCCTTACAGATGGTAAAGAGGATTTCTCTGATGAGCCTACAGCCAATGTGTGTGTGTTTGCTGATGCCCAGGTGAGACTTCGGCTCATCCATTCTTAAATGTACATTTAATATTCATTTAATATATCTATTCTATCTAATATATTAATATATCTTCTAAAAGAAAATACACCCTTTACAAGAATCTGTTGTAGCATTTCTGAAAAGGATCTCTGTTCAGGTTGTATGGTCACCTGTGTATTTTAGGCTTCCAGGAAAAAAAAAAAACTGTGTTTTGGTTGGTGTTTAGGTGGACAGGAGCCCTACTGGCTCTGGTGTGACTGCTCGCATTGCCCTGCAGTACCACAAAGGTCTAATAGGGCTACACAAGACCCGAAGCTTCAAGAGTGGAACAACAGGAACTATTTTTACTGGGAAGGCAATACAGGTATACAAAGACAAATGTGTATAATTCAACTACATTTTTAGCAATAACCCTTACAAGGCTGTAGTAGAGCAGAACAAAATCATCTCATCCTTAGCTTTAAATAAATTAAAGTATTTTCTATATGTCTAACCATTGTATGGATAATATATGCAGTAAATTCCCTTACTAAACTGTGTGATCTGTGTTTTGAAGGAGACCAAGTGTGGGGAGTTCAGTGCAGTGGTGGTGGAAGTAGCCGGTCATGCTTACTACAGTGGTATCACCAGTTTCACTCTGGAGAATGAGGATACCCTGAAAAATGGCTTCCTCCTCCGATGAGTCTGCATAAATGCTGAAGAAGAGAACTAACAAGCTAGAACAAGGACAATAATTACTGTCCTTTTGATTTCAATACTTTCTGATATTATATTTTGTAACAATTAAATCAAGTGCACAAGGTGGACAGAACAAGGCATACACACACACATATATACATATATATATATATATATATATATATATATATATATATATATATATATATATATATATATATATATATATATATAAAATATATATATCCTTCATGCCAGAGGAAATTGTACTTATTTTTGTTTGTTTTTACTGAATTGAAAGATAAAACAAGAACCTGGTGATTTTTGTCTGCTTTAACGTAAGTGTTATTAGCTGAAAGAGAAATAAAGCATTATCAGCATGCGCATTACACCACCCAAGTGTTGATTACTTTCCTATAATAGTACGCTATGTTGTGTTTAGTTGGTAGATTATTTGTTGATGTATGTTAAATTCATTTTATCATTTTTTTTAAATTATTTTATCTTTTTGTTTTTTAAAAGGTGCATTTGCTGACCACTAAGTTGGTAAGTTTACCTCATGTTATTCCTGTCAAAAATTCATGTCATACTTGTTGACTTACATCACTGAGAAGTTATGCAATTGTGTTGAGCATTTGGGAAATAATACAACAGAAAGGTTTTTTTTTTCTTTCTTTTTTCATTTATTCTTGTTTTAGCTCCATCTTACAATGGAAGGCTTTTTTAAATTACAAATGTTCAATGTAGGCATATCACATAGTCACAACATACACTGTGGATAAAAATACTGGGATAAACCAGTGATGAAGGAAGAGCTGAGGGAGAGTCTTTTGCATTGCTTTACTTACTGGTATGCTTTTTTTTTTTAATAAGTCTACAGATGTCACATTCTGACCGTCTGCGAAATGTCTGATGAAAGATCCAACAACGTAAATGCATAGAATCTGCACAAAGTAGCATCCACAGTGTTTGATACGACGTGGGCCTGGGCCAACTCTCTATCTAAAAATGATCTTCAGCCAGCCGGTGTCTGATATCCAATGCAATTTTCTAGAATTGTGTAATAAACAACCCATAACCCAATTTACTGTTATTAATATTCAATAAAAGCTTACTATATAAAAATGGTCCTTAATAATAAAATGGAAAAAAAAAACATTGCCATTTATCTGTATAGTGTCAAACTTTTCAGGTCTGTATTCTGCACTGAGATTAAGTTTTATCTTAGAACAGATTATGTTGCCTGTGTGTTCACCATCGGAGGTCTTTTTTTGTGTGGGTACTACGCTTAATCTCCAGATAACAGGTCCAGACACATATAGTCAAGTTCTATCCTGCATGCCATGCCTGAATTTTAAGAATGAGCAACTCTTGCATTTGTACTTTATTTTTTTAAGATATAGATGTGCGGTTGGTCTGCTTGTGTGTAACGTGAAAGTTGGAGTGGAAAACTGAAGATGCTTGTACCTATGCTTTGTGTTCCTCCTGGGTCAAATCCAGATTTGACTAGTATTGGTTTCCTTCTCTTGAAAATTTGTTATCCTGTTGCACCAGCATCAAGGCAAAAACTCATTTTTCTCAAAGTACATCCTGGCAGACTTATTAAAATTTAAGAACGTATTAGAATGTTCCATGTCCTAGTACCCCTCTTTTAGTCCTCAGTCAACAGGGGGCAAAATTTGGGGGCAAAATCTTTAGGTCAAATAATTCCTCTTTCCATATGCTTTTTAAAGAAGTGTTGTAAATGAGTGCACTCCAACAATCGTCCACCATGCGGCAGTATTGTCTAGTAAAAGAATAGCACAGATGAAGGAATGGGCCTTAGATGAGAAGGTTAAGCATTGCGGAATATCTCAGAAGTTGAGTTTAGTGATGGGACGCTCTCTGCCTGTTTCTGTGGTTTGGCTGTTGATGCGTTTGCGATTCCGCTTCATCTTGGATAGGTCCTTATCGAACACCTCACCGGAGCGCAGTGCTGACACCAGGTCATCAAACTCGCCCCCGTTGTCCTCTCCGTTCTCTTTCGCCTTCCGGGCTTTTCTTTCCTTTTCCCGCTGCTCCTTTAACTATGAGATGTAGACGAGATGTAGACAAGAGGACAGTATGAATAAAAAAAGATTTTAAAACAGGTTTTACACGTACTAAGTGAAAAGAAGTGCAACCCATTTAGTTGCATAAAGGAATGACTTGCTTTGAAAGTACGCAATAATTACAGGTTTTCTGTACAGTCACTGGCTTTTCCTAAGATGTTGCTTTTACACTTAGACACTTGCATACCTCACATCTTAACTATACACACACACGTGTATGTGTGTGAGGAAACCCAACGTAACCAATTTTAATTCTACGTTCTCAAAAGCCTCATGATTTTACTAATCCAGGTTTCATGTTCTTGAAACCTCAGACTGAATTAGAGCAGGCTCATTTCCTCACCTGCGCCTCCATGCGTGCCCGGCGCTCCTCCTCTTCTTTGCGTCGGCGCATGTTCTCGTTCTCCTGCCGAGCCTCCGCGAAGGCTTGCAGGAACTGGTCGAAGATGCCGAAGAACTCGTCCGGTTGCATCTTCCCAGCTTCTTCTCCGAAGCGCTTCACCGCTTTATCGAACTGTAGAGTATGAAAATCAGATGAGGGTAACAAAAATGAGTGTAATACCCAGACCACTCAACAATTATTTCATCAAGTCCTCACCACCAGTCTTAATTTATTTTCACTGATTATTTAGTGCCTTAAACAAGTGAAATTGAAGAAAAAAGCAAACAAAATTTGACAAAATATAGGAACAATCAGCAGGGGTCTAATGTACATGTGGTATGTATATATATATATATATATATATATATATATATATATATATATATATATATATATATATATATATATATATATATACACACATGTGTGTAATTTTTTTTACCAGCCGCTAAAAACCTAAAAGAAAGTATGTGGAATAGGAGACGGGGACACCTTCATGGCACCAGTGTAGCCTCATGCTGCCTCCCCACAAGGGAGGAGGCTAAGCCGCCCCACAATGCCTTTGATGTGCCTTTATCGCAGCCATATGGGCCTAACCTTCTCTAAAGCCGAACAAGTCTGAGCCAGAGAATATCACATGGTTTTATTTCATTCTCTCCCTCACGCACTCTCTCCTCCTATCTTAAAATCACTTTTTGGAGGCCCAGGCTGAGGTACAGTACATACAGGAACAGATTAGGGAATGGTTTCATTACACAGTCCACCCAGACATTTAGGACAGTTTTAAATGGTATTCTTAATTGAGCATTAATGTGATCTCTCTCAATTAAGCATCAAAAATTTTAAGACAATGTGTGTTTACATGGGCAAATATAACCCCATTACTTTTAGCAGTTCTAACATGACTAGATTGCTCATAGGGGTAGCCTACATAAAATAATTTAAGCATCTAATGGATATCAAGCAGGAAATTCGGAACTCAATACATGTATACTATTAATCTTCCATTTTTCTGTACACAAATATTACCGGATGTAGCAAAGCATAGCTGCGATCCATCTTTGAATTTAAATAGAGGATACTATACAATTTGTAACCATAAAATATTAACAAATCTTTTAAGAATGACTTGCTGGCTGCGATAACCTCAAGATCCCTGCTACTGACCAACTAACACGATATACATAGCATAATAAACATATATTGTTATATATATATATATATATATATATACAAGTTTATTTTTATTTATTTTAGGTTCAATGTAAATCTCTAACTCCAACACTGATTAAAATTAATACAACGTTTATATAATAAGATCACTGTCTGGATGTTTTGGTGACAAGGTGAGGGAGGCGAGATTGAGATGGTTTGGACATGTGCAGAGGAGGGACATGAGTTATATTGGTAGAAGAATGCTGAGGATGGAGCCACCAGGAGGGAGGAAAAGAGGAAGACCAAGGAAGAGGTTTTTGGATGTGGTGAGGGAAAACATGCAGGTAGTTGGTGTGAAAGAGGCAGATGTAGAAGACAGGGTGGTACGCTGTGGCGACCCCTAATGGGAGCAGCCGAAAGAAGCAGAAGAAGACTGTCTGTTAGTATAATGTGCAAATCATCAATCTGAAAACCCACCCAGGCCTCCATGTGACAAATCTATATTCTCTTACTTGTACTCACTCACTAGTAATCCAGGTAAAAGGTAAACCTGATAAAACTGTGATAGTTTTCAATATTTTTGTCAAATTTTGTCAAGATGGACTGTTGAATAAATCAAATCAAATATGATAGCACATTCTAATACTAAAATCCCACAAGTCTAGACATGCAAGGAAACAGGGGTGGTGGAGTTCTTCGTATTTTTACTGACTGAAACATTATAGAGATGTTTCTAGACCGTTGTTCTTTGACAAACAATTTATTAGTATTATCGTTATAGTATGTAGAATATTTTATGCTTTAAAATGACATTCAGTGATACTTAGGATTGCTAAATCCGAAACTACTGGCTGGAAAATGTGTTTACGCAAATAGCAAAATAAAGAAACTACTGATACAGAATTACACACTGACTAACAAATTCATCTGGAGATGAATCTGCACTCTGTGCTTATCCACATAAGAGACTGTCCTTTGAGCCTGCTGTGTCTGCGGATTACTAACTGCATATTATTACTTCCTTCAACACAGATGTAGCACTGAAAGCAAGGTGTGTGTCCCATCCTGTTTCTGTACCCTGTAAAGCCTGCAGGGGCTGAGAAGTGTACCAGGGTCATTCCATAGGAAGTGCTCACAGCAAGAAGTCAGAGGTCAGCTCCTGCACTCAGCAGGCAGAAGTGCAGCCTGTTTCTACAGCTGGCCTCTGAAGGAAGCACACAGAGCTGTGCATCGTCTCTCACTCGACACCATACACACACAAACACTCACCAGTTCCTTGGCTTCATTAAGGGAGTCTTCTACATCCGAAAAGCTGAAACTGGCGAGCGTAACAAACTGGCTGACAACAGGCACAAACTTATCTCCAACCTCCTGTGGACGCTTTTTCTGGAATTCCAGCTCCTGTGCATGATAAACAGATCAAAGATATGCTCTTAAACATGTTTATGGCCAAGTAAATAGAATCTGGTATCTCAGAAACAGATGTGAGCTGAAGGTTTTTGGTAGATAACAAAACACGTAGTACAGCTGATCAGTGCTTACACTTTCCACATTCTTTAAACCACTGCGCAGGTTGTTGATCTCCTTCTCCAGTTCTGTCATACTATAAATTTAAAAGAGAGAGATACATGCCATTAGAATCAGCCTTTGATTTTTAGGTCTATATTATACAATATATGATTACAGCTCATATGAGCATATTTGCAATTTTTCAAATATAAAAACAAAAAATGTTTTACTAAACTTTTTTTGTTTACCCACAATGAACTAAACCAACTTCTTGTATGAGCATCTTTTATTATAAAAAATATTATGAAATGTAACATTAAGATTCAATTAAAAAACTCAAATCCCTTTAGCTCTGTTGTTCATCATGTATCTGTCCATTCTCTTCTCTTTCAGATACTGACAGCTCTACATATTGCTGGCTTTATTGACCATAAGACCAATGACCTCAGTCACTATAGCACTTAAAGACAAATGAACTTTAGTGCAATGCAAAGTGGAGTCCCAGACAAGTACCAAACTACAAACACATGCTGCATACACACATCTGTTAATCAGCATGTTTAATATGCATGCTTCAGGAAGACACTGAATGAGGCACTGAGAGTCACTTAGTGCAGGTCTGTGTGAAGTGTGTCATCATCTCTTGAACAATGGCCATCCTGCCTGGGGTAAACTGATACCGAGAGGCACTGAATGATCTGCACAGTTTCTCTCTCCAGTGTCTAAAATGAGATCAAGCATGGGCGGTCTTGTGACCACTTCACTCGAGAAGTATGCGTTATCACATTAGTCACCCCGGCTTTCCGGGTTAGAGCTCTTGCCCACTTGGTTTGATTTGATCTACATGGAGAGCATAATCACTCTCAAGTATAGTGTCCAAGAGCTAAGCCAGCTGCATGAATGGAGGTTTTTAGCTTTTCTGGACACATTTCAAGTCCTAACTCACACGGATCAAATGTCCAATATTTAGGATTTGGTCTTAATCTGTGTTCAACCAGTAGTGTTCTGGACCATGAAGCTTTTTTGTTCTCAGGCCGCCCTGGTGGCTGTGACTTTACATTACTTCAGCACTGCTAAACTTCTCTTGAGAGCAGTTCCATTTCAGCGAGTTTGTAAACTGAGGCCAGGGCCTCATTTCCTCACGACGTAAATTTTCTCACTCTGCATATGTGAGCACTAAGTAGATTTGAGCCTGGCAAAAGGAAGGCCAATGAGTCCATTGAAAACCATTTCCGAAATCCATTTTTTGGTGTGTAAAACGACAGAAGTTATAAACCGCAGCTCAAGCACACTAACCCTTCTGTCTTTAGACCTACTTGACTTTAGCGGCTTCTGGAACATTCTGGAGGTCCTCTTGGAACTGCACAACTTTTGGGTACTTCTTTTCTAGGATGGTGATCAGGTAGTGTAAAAGAGTGATGTTCCTATAGCACATAGAGATAATGACATTTAAAGACCAGCATAAGGTCATCTTAAATATGTGGATAAAAAGCACATTACAGCCATTTGAGAAAATAGCAATTTTTGGTATAAAGTGTCTTACTTGTCAATGCTAGACTTGGTATCGGCGATCTTGTTGAGCGAGGACACTTTAAAACCGTAAGCATTTCCTCTCTGCCCCTTGTTCATGTAGTTTCCAAATGCTAGAACCACTTCGAGGAGCTGCTTAAGGTTTCGGCTCTGCAGCACCTCTTTGGAGGCTTGAATTAAGGCTGGAAGGGAATAAAATGTACTTATTTGACTAGTTTTAATTCAGGTACAACTTAAATTGATAAAAATAAATAAATAAATAAAAAATTTAAGTTTTACGGAAATGGGCTAGGCAAGGCATAAGACAAATTGGTGTGGTGTTATAGAAAAAGAATAAACACTGTTGTAGTGTGAATCAGCCTAGAAAACATACAGAATGATGTCATACATTTAGTATGTTAAAAGTTGCATATATTATTGTGGAACATCTGTCAAAGATGTGTTAGGTCTGGTTATAAATTGGCATTTCATTACTATTTGGCTAATAAGCTTTTCAAGCCAATAAGGGCAAATAATGTTAAAAAAGCCAGACCCCCCTTAACAAAATGTTAAACTTGCAACATTACCGCTGGCAATTACAAGGCCCTGTCACTACATTTTTATTTGTATTTTTCCTTTTTCACTAAATCAATCGTCAACAATTATACACATTTTTAATCAGTTAATGTGGAGTGATTACTAGAGTAATAACAATTATAATCACAATTATAAAATTTCTATTTTCAAAAGTACTTTTCATTATTAATACACTTTGTGATCTACAATGATTTTTGCAAGTCTAAAAGTCAAATCCTTCTTTCATTACAAAATAATGATTATATATATATATAATGATATATGACAGCCCAGTCATTTTAATCTATATATAACGTTTTAGCAAATGGTACACACACATCACTGAGGAAAGTAATGGGCAATGCCTACCACAGAGTGAAGTATAAAACATATCCAAATATGAGAATGAAAAGAAAAACACACACCTTCAACTTTGGGCTTTATTTCTGCAATTCTCTCTGCAAACTTTTTCTTGAAGTACAGAGACTGTAACCTCTGCTGGTAATGGTTTATTCTGTAGAAAATAAAATGTTAAAAATTAGAAAGAAAGGAACAGATACGGCTAATTATTTTCCTTTTCAAGTCATTCAATATATTTTTATTTTATTTCATCAGTTGTTAAATGACCTGAATACATTCACTGAAAATACATTATTTACTGAGGAATAGATGAAAACATGTAGTGGAAAAAGAAACATAGCTTTATTACTTTATAGTGATTGATCTATTAATACATTCTAATTTGATAATGCAATTCTCTGTCTTCTCATAATATAATATAATTATATATTTTGAAATTGTATGCTTCTTATCCTGATATTTGTTCTCACAGTATTCCAATCCAAGCTTAAAGAACTTCAAGATAATTATAACATTTAGTTCTGTGCTTAGAAATAATAAGAACTTAAAACGGCACAGAGAAGCAAAGAGACATGACTGATTATTACAGGAAAATAAAGAGATCGTCACCCTAAGGGGTGAACATAGCATCCCTGTGTTGGATTTGGCACTTTTGTGTATGGTGCAGGGATGTCACCCTGGCAACTAGAATTAAACACTACACAACAGGATTGTGTTAGGGGAATGGCGTTTTCCTAGCTGGAGGTTGCAACTGTATTTCTAATAGGCACACATTCATGTGGAGCCCAAAAGCAAATAAACTACACTTTCACCTCATTAAACCACAAAAGCATTTTCCAAAGCACCTGTTTAAAATTTGTCTTAACTTCCATCAGTTTATTTAGCTACAACAAACAAACGCTAAACATTTTTCTGGTACCAGATTCAGTCACTCAGGCTTCCCTTTACTTTACTGCTACATGTCTGAGAATTCACAGATGGAAGCTACATGTGTGAGGGACAGTCTGAGACTCTTTGATTAATAAAAGATGCTTTAAAGTCACAGGGGGCTGTCATGGTTGAGAAATCTTTTCTTTTGTAGCAACTAAACTCATATGCAGGAGCATGGTGAGAATGTCATGAAATCTACAATGCAGAAATGTAAACTGTGAAGCTTGACACCAGTTCAGGGCCACATCAAAACATTTGCTATGTTAAATCTGAGGATTCAGAATATAGGTTCATGGTAATAAAGAGAGAACTATCCCATTTTTTTAAAAGATAAAATCCTTCACTGCTGTGGTATGTAATTTCAATCATAGTATTTAGAAATGAAAGAATCTTTATTTACAATTATTATTATTATTATTATTACACAAGTATTAATGCTTATTTTCAAACAGTCATTTGTGCTACTGATATAATGACAATTATTAGTTATGTCAACCAATTAACTATTTATTAATAAGTATAGATTATAGACTATTTACTATAGAGTATACTGATTAAAATACTTTTACCAAACTATGAGTTAATTATCAACTTATTATTAGCTCCTGTTATTTATTACTCCCCTAGGCATACTTATTCCTATACTGTCTGGGTTTTTTTTTTTTAAATATGATTTATACTCTAAAGTTGTTGTTTTGTTCAGATTTGCAGTTCATTTTGGGGTCAAAGTCTCTTATCGATGTGCTGTCTTCCAAGGGTATTTTGGCTTTCAGAAGAGGACATGATGTAGTGATAAGCAGGAGTTGATTAGTGCATGTTTTAACAATCCAATCACAAACATGTTTAAACTTGGATGACCTAACTGAGGCTTTACCTAGGAAGATTTATTTTTACAAACCAGTGGGACACTAATACAATATGCAATCAATATGGAAGAAGTCAAAAAGCAGTAAAAACCGAGCAAGTGTGTCATTGCTAATGTGTTCTTTGTGCCAGCAATCAGTTTTTATACATAATCATTAACATATAGGTTATGTGGTAAGAGCCAACATTGCCTCAGTCTTTACAGCCCATTGCTAATGACTAAATCACTGGACCATGGGCAGAAGTTAACTGTAGAAACTTTCCCACCTGCTCATCTCATAGAGAAAACGATCTGCCTTGGCCATCCGATCTAGTTCATGTTTGTGCTCCTCCAGCAGATCTACATCACTCTTCTCTGGGATAAACTTCAACATCTGCAGTACAGAAAGCCTCCAGAATTAGTATACATCACCACTACCATCATGCACACTTCTAATTATGTGTACTGTGAGTTGTGATGGGATGATCGAAAACTGTAACAAATCTGTAACCAATTTACATTTACTGATGAGTTTCTGTAAGAGGTCTCTGTTTAAAAAAAAAAAAAAAAAATACAGTCCCAGTCAAAAACCAGAACATTTCCTTACGTTTTTGCAATTTGAATTTATCATAGTGCATACCTGCTCCAGCATGTCCTTAGGCAGATCTTCCTGTTCATCCATAGTCATGATGGCCCTCTTCATTTCCTCATTTGAGAGTTTCAAGCTAAAGAAAATGACAAGAAACAGAAACCAGCCAGATATTAATTAATCACGGATACTGAACTCATAATGCAAGCCAAGTAAGTGTACATGTTTCAGACTAGACTACTCAGATTCTGTTGTTTGTAGTCCAAAACCAACACATGCCCTATTGGCATAAAGCAATGATGCATGTTTCATTTTTGCGTATTTGTTCCAACCACTACATCAATTCCATGAACAATTTTCAGTTCATGTTTGCAGCAAAAAAAAAAGAAAAAAAAAATTAAAAAGGTATTTTATTTCCCTTAGGTGAGTTCATGTCAAATTTAATGAATCCATGTTCATAATTATGGTTTGGCATCTGGATTGCATACTGACCTAATTATTCCCATTAACCACAACAAATGCTCAATTTAACCCATGGAGCAATTGGACTAGTATACACTTGTCTTGGTTTTTATTTAAACTTCCACAGAAGATTACATGATTCTTATTAAAGCAAGATGATATGACGAAACAGCTGAATTCTTTCACAACATTATAGCGGAAAGTATACGAGCACAGCCAGTCCTGCTACACTACACACTGCTCATAGTCAGCAGGAGGAGTGCTGCTGTTATTGGGTTTGCTTCAAGTGTGAATGTGCCAAACACAACAGGTGTTTGACAGGCCTGAGATCTGAACTGGAGAGCACTCTCAGTTCCTTTGCCAGGGACAGAGAAAGGGAAAGATGGGGAACCACCAACAGGATGTGGAACACCTCCAGACCATGTTTTTTTACTAGAGCGCTGTTGGGTTTACAAATGTAACTGGTCAGAAGGTATTGATTAATTTGCTATAACTGCAGCTCTGACAGGAAGGCAAATCACAGGCTTATTAAAGAACTCATCCTAATTTGCTATTTATACAGTAACAACTAAATCATAGAGAAGCAAATGTTCCATCTTGGCTCATCAGTAAATAGGATTTTTTTTTATGCTTTTTTTCCATTCTTTAATTAATATTAATACTGGATGACTGCTGTTTTATTCCTAAGGATAAATAAATGAAACTCAGAATAGTAATACATGACATAACCTCCTCACCCTATATCACTACATGACTTTACTAATGCCCTTGTGGCTGAATGAGCACAGATCTCTACAACTAAACTCAAAAATGTAGTGTAACATCTTCCCAGAAGAGTAGAGGTTACTATAACAGCAAGGGGAAACTAAAAGCACATACAAACCATTTGTCCATATAGTGTATATCCCACTTTACAACAGACACTTTAAAAAAACTTCAGGAATAACAAATTACAGTGGAACCCGGTTATCTCGCCCTCGGTTACCTCGACAACCCTATTAAGTCGACGTTTTTGAAGTAGAACCGCCAAATTCTCGCTTTGTCTTAGCATTTTTTATCGGTTATGTCGACTTTTTTTATGTTGTCGAACCCTAATATCTCGAGCACAAGGGGGAAAAAATTTGCCATTTAACGTCGGTTATCTCTGTGCAGCCGCAGAAGAACTCGGAAGTGGCGGAAAAATCAAGGCTTACAGCTGCTACAGGTGTTGTATTGTATACTGGTGAATCTCTGCTGTTAGTTAGTGCACATATGCCTTTTGTTGTTAAATGTTATGCGATGAACGGGAGGCGAAAACCGCGCTTGGCGGCGCAGAACGTGGGATGAGCAGCAAAATCATAGAATGAAACCGGCAGGATCGGGGGGAATCCGCGGTGCGCTTTGGGAAGAAAAGCGCAGCCGTTGAGAGAGTGCCGGTGGGAAGGCACGTACCGGGATACGCATGAGCGATAACATCGACCGCCGTGAACCAACATATACCAACAATAACGGACAGTGAGAGTGTGGAAGTTTAAATAGGAGCTGGTGATGATGCTAAACGAGCACCATATGTGCGTGATTGAAGCCGAGAGCTTCAGAGAAAGCGGCCGAGAAAACACCTGACACGCCGAAGGGGGCCGAAGGGGGCGTGGCAGGTGAATTCCTGACAGATAAACATGTACTGTATGTATTTTAAAAGCATGCCTTCATCAAACAAATCGCGGCAACGCTGTTGTGTAAAAAACCCCTTCAAAAACACATGCATGCACATTCTCATTTATTAACGCACATCATGTACATAAAGAAATTTCAAGCACGTTAATATATTGCCGCCATTTTGATTTTCGTTTATCTCGATCATCGGTTACCTCGATGCTTTTTGGCGACATAACCGGGTTCCACTGTACCACTCTTTCTTTTAATTCTTTACAGAATAGTGAGCCACAAATTTAAGTATGTAGATTATTTGTCCTAAGAAACACAACCACCAATAATTACAACTAATGTTGTGATTAATTCAATGTGACATAACAAGCTTTAATGCCTATTTTCTTTACTTATGATAATTAGAGTAACAAAAGTGCTGTTATTTAACATTTAAGAAAATCACAACTTATCATTGGCATGGTGACGTTTTCATTAAGCAGTATAAACAGTCAAGTCTGCTACAAGTTTTTGTTCCTCTTTGCCTTGGTAATGTGCACTATAATAGCACAAACACATGTGCACATCTACCGTAATCGTATCTAATTCTACTTTCTTCTAATCTAATCAATCCATCCCATTTGTGGAAAACCGCTCCTTGATGTGGAATCCTGTTCTCGTTAAAAAAGAAAGAAAAAAAAGGCAGACTAGAAATGCTAAGTGCCATTCTGGTTTGCTTCATCTGATTTGAGTCAGACATACTTAAAAACACTCATGAGAGTAAATCTCCTGCTTCCAGATGAGGCCAAACCACATTCAATTAGTGAGCTTTCATAAATCTGAGTGCAGCCAACTGTTACACTTTCATGGCTTTACTTTCTCACACCACAAGCCCACTTCTAAGTGACAACCAGAAGTCTTTGCTTGGAAAATAACGACTGATCATAATGTGTTAAACCAGTTACAGTGCTGATCCAAAATAATTCCATCATATTCATAATTGAGCATAAAGGGGGGGAAAGAAATCCCAGACCTGTACTCTTGTTCTGAGAAAGTTAACTCATTTAGAAGCCTAAGTTGAACTTCCCCGAAGTGTAACTCACTCTGTGCCAACTCTGTAAAAGAGCTTTGAATTAAACAAACCTGTGTGTCCAGTTCATGGTCATGACCCAGTCACACCTACATAAATGCATCAAAGGGTAAAGGGCAAACTATGAATAAATGGTTTTATTCTAAAATTTAACAAAAAGCAAACAGATAAATGGGCTGAACACGAAACAACCTCATTAAGGCACAATATATAGTTGAATAAGGCCTACTTACAATTCCAGAAGAAAAAAATTGATAATGCTGACAGCTAATACATATGAAACTTTTTTTCTGATAATGAAACCACACAAGAGAGTGCTTGTGATCACAACAGCCACAATAATGCATTAAATTAATGTAGCTCCAGAAGAAATGAAAGTCTGTATTTCTCATCAAAAGCTCAACTATCACTCTTGGCAGAAACTAGCAAGACTAAAAAAAAAGGATGTCTCTATGTGAACAAGGTAAAAAATAAATAAATACAGAATTTGAAGATGCTGAAGGGTTAAAACGGCTTGACAGAATTTAAGTGAGTATATATATATATATATATATATATATATATATATATATATATATATATATATATATATATATATATATATATCAGCAAAGGAACTGGCAAATGTGGCTTTCTTAACCAGGAAATACCAGAGCACAGGGCAAGGTGTTTCCATGGACCCATAAAAGAGACACAATTAAATAAAGAGTGAGTGAGTTTTACATACGGGATATGACCTCATGTCTGGAAGCCAGAAGCTTCCGGAGACATTGAATCGTAAGTTAAAGTCACAGCCAAGGCTAAAATCATCACTCACCGTGAGAGCAGGATATTGCAGTTTTGTGCCCGTCGACCGTCTATGACCGAGAGCTCTTTGACCTTCTTTGAGCTCAGAGTGTCGTCCTCGGCCTCTTTCTACAGTAACAATGATTGCTATATTAGATGTTTTCCATAGTACTTGACACTTTGCAGCACAACACTACAAATCAACTTCAGATGCTGAGAAATGTATATTAATGTACACATTAGTGTATGCAATTAGCAGGATATCAAGCACTGAGCAATTAACATTCAAACTAAAGAAATTAATTTTGTTGGATTAACACCTACCTGTTTGCTGTTATTGACCATAAAGAAGTCCTAAAACGCAAGCAAGAAGCAAAGTAGAATGCAGCACACGTTAGAAAGAGCGGTGATTTGTGAATTCAGCCAAATAAAATCAGACTAATGAAAGAGATGAGAATGATCATGATTGAGAAGTTGCACAAAAGCACAAGTGCATGATGGGGTTCAGTCAGCTTCATGCTTCATTCACTTATCTCTACAATGACACTTTGAATCATACGCAATTACAGTGCATTACTGAAAAAGCCAATGTAATGGATAATAAAATGTAACTTAACTTTTTAAGACATGCTATTGCTACTATTGCTGCGCTTGAAATAATACCATAGTAACTATTCTCCATGTTTGAAAGTTCAGGAGCCAAGCATAAAAATCTTTTAAAATTGTAATAGGTGCAGAATAAACACCAGGAATATGACTATACAAATGACATTACAAAATAATTCATCTATTCTTTGTCGGACAGCTGAGGGGATGCTGCAATTATATAGTTCGATGTGTTCCTTAATAATAAAGACCTTATGCAAACCAAACCAAATAACAACGCATTATGGGTATAACTGAGCTACTAGGTTACATTGTTTGTGTTTGATATGTTTTTAGACTTCAGTGTGCACTTTATAGTGAATAGGGCATAGTTTTAGACACAGCATCCAGTGTATGGATTTGCATTAGTAATGAATAGAAAGTTGATCAAATCTTTGTATAGTGTAGCATGATCATGTTCATTAGAAAATAAATAAATTAATTAATTAAGCATACTGCTGATTCACTTGACATGAAAACAAAAAAACAGAAACAAAAGGATGCCTTTGGATTGATATGCATGTCCAGATTTTTAAAAAGCAAATATGCACAGCAGAAATCAAGCTACTAAGAGGCATTCTGTTTTGCCTGATGATGTCAGTCATCTACTACTAATTTTCTGTTGGCTAGTTCAGAACAAACAACTCAATCATTATAATAACAGATTCATACACGAGTAACTGCAAATGTTTTCTCATTTTGCCCTGAATTAAAAAAAAAGGGAAGGACAGACAGTCCTCTTCTTAGTGACCTGTTGTCTCTGGTATGCTGAGAAGGTCTTCTCAATGTCTTCCAGGTCTAAGATTTTAAAAACCCTGCTGTCATCAACTTCAGTCCACACTGTGTTCTCCAACTTATTCTGCAGGAAAGACAACAATGAAAAGGTGCTTTGCTAAATTAGCATCATAATAATATACAGCCTTTTTTTTCTTATTCTGTGAGGATTACAGTTCAGTAAATACTCCATTGCTCTAATGATTAACCAAAATATTACTGTACAAACTTAATATCAATACTAATATATAAATAGCTGGATTAGATTCATAATGCATACATAATGTATATATACAGAATACATAATGTGGTGAAGGGCTTTTTATTTATTTATTTATTTATTTTACTGTTAAAGGATTTCCTTGTTGCTAAATGTTTTTGAAACTCTCAAGTCGTCTCACCTCAGACAGCTTGGACCAATTGAAGGATTTCAGTGGATTTGATGGCTGGGGAATATTCTTCTTCTTGAGAGCTGGGCCTACAGGAGCTCCTGGAGGAGGCGGTGGGCCACCCAGAGCAGGGCGTCCAGGGAGAGGTGGAGGGCCGCCAGGTGGAGGCGGTGGTGGTGGGGGCATCATGGCACCAGAAGGAGGAGGTGGTGGAGGAGGTGGCATCATTCCTCCTGGGGGTGGAGGTAAAAGTGGAGGGGAGAGAGGTCCACCGGGGGGTCCAGGGATGACAGGGGGACCACCAGGTACAGTAGCTACTTGCCTCTTTAGAAATAAGATAAAGCCACATCAAGTTCATGGTATAGAAAAATACTTAATAGTGCAATGTGGATGCAAATAATATAATTGATTAGACTGCAATCTCAAACAGCATGAGATAGGCATACCGTGCTGAGATCATGCAGACGGGCACTAAGCTCTGCCACTTGCTGCTTAACCAGTCGATGTTCTCCCGTCTCTTTCTCAAGCTTCTCCTTCATCTTGTTGAGTGTCTGCATCATTTCATCTTTCTCTTGGGATTTGGCATCACACTCTCGCTCCTTCTTCTCTAACTTCTGCTGTAGCTCGTGATGGTCTGTCAAGAGTTATGTAAAAAAAAATCAACTTATTGTCATATATTCTGACACCTCTGACAGAATGTCTTTAAAAACAAAGTTGAAACTGTTCATAAACCCCAGGTTACAAACCTTTCCGCATCTTTTCAGCCTGCTCTTTCCACTGTTTGACCTCATTCTCATTGACAAGCCTAAAAAAAAAAAAAGATAAATGGAGCACATTAATAACATACACGCACATGTATTTAAAACAACAAAAAGCTTAAAAGAAGAAAAACACTCACATTCTAACCACATTTTTGACATTAAAGTTTTCTAAAGGCGTGACATCAGGGTCATGACCTTTGTCATTCTGGAGGACCATCTGTTGAACAATGCGATCAAGAAGCAACCAGTACTGCACCGTGTTCCCGCTCCTTTTATCTGCAACAATCATTGTATCATTGTAATGCCATTGATTAAAACTGTTATATTGTTTTTAAAATTAAAAAGGAGGGAAAAAGAATATGAGAAGTTTTAAGAAATAAAGAGGAAATGAAAAAGGAGAAGAGAGAGGAGAGGAGAGGAGAGAAAGAAAGAAAGAAAGAAAGAAAGAAAGAAAGAAAGAAAGAAAGAAAGAAAGAAAGAAAGAGGCTCACATGGCATGAGCAGGCAGTGGTGCAGTATGGACATAAAGTGTGGATATGCATCTGTGTGAGTCATCTTCTTGCGTATGTGGTCAAACACCTGGCTTGCACTTTTAGTGTCTACATGTACCTATAAGCAGAAAAAAAAAAAAATCAGTAATACTCAGTACACATCAGCGGGCCATTATTCGAAAACACACGAACACTTACACTCTCGAAGCGTCTGGATAAAGTCAATTCGTCATCATTTCTCAGCATTTCAAAGTAATCCAAATGCCTACGGAATTAAAATGCAATTCACAGGGCTGTAATGACAAACCAGATGCACTGCAATAAGAAGTGTTTCAAAATTATAATTTACACATGAACCTTACCGGTCTAATGTGGAGTTTTCATGCGACCTGAGTTTATCGATGATGGGCTGAATTCCCAACATTAGGAACTCGTATCTCAAATGCACCCTGAACTCAAGACTTGTCTATGGGTTTAAAAAATATATATATAAGCAAAGTTGTATCAAAGGTGTATTATAGACTAATTCTTGACAATGACAGAACAAAGACATTGCATGGAGACATTTCTATGACAAACACAATATATTTCACATTATATATGTCTGACAGTAGTGCTACAAATGGCAGATACGTTCAAATTCAGTACAAGTATTTTATCAGAGACATTAAATCAGACAGCTTACAATTACAATCTTGTTTTAATTATCTAAGCATTAAGAAAAAAAAAAAAAACTCACAGATATGTTACTATAGGAGTATAAGGTAAACGTCTCACCTCTCCAGCACCCTGGCTCAGAACAGCATTAATAAAGGACATGATGGCCGTTTTCAAGCTAACCTCATCCCTGTACCGGCCTGTGCTTCGGTCCAGATCGTTAAGAAGCATCTACAAAAGGTGTAATTGGTTAAATAGTGTGTAGGGAAATACAGCATAAACATCCTGCAGCCAGTAGAAATAGAATGATACACAAAAGCTACAAAATTGGCCCACCTGAAACCGTGTTCGTTCACAAGCAAACTTCTGGTAGTGCAGCATTGCCTCCAAAACTTTCTTATGACCTCCGGGCACAAGACATACAGCTCCCATGATCTCAAGTACAGCTACCTTGGTCTTGACATTCTCAGTGGCCAGGCTCTGGGCTATGATGTTAATGCTCTCGGGGTGAGAAAGAACATGAGTTCGGCCCTGCGTGTTGTTCATCAGAGCTTTGATGCAGCCAATGAGTGACGTGTGAATTTGGGACTCTGTGGTCTCATAGTCCATACTCTTCAGGAAGTTCAGGATGCAGGTAAGACCATCCAGGTCTATAAAACGAGTGACAAACCTGCAACACAATATTCAAATAAATTGTCTTTATAAAATTTCTTATGGATAGAATCTAGTGAATCCATGTTGAGCAGAAATAAATGGTGATGACCAACACCAAAGGTCAAAAGTTTACTTGTAGTTCAGCTAAATGTATGTAATCCTCACAACTTTTACTATTAAATGCCAGTCAAAGCTGAGGCCAACAAAGGTTGCAAAGACATTGTATTCTCCAAGTTATTATAAGCTTGGTTTATCATCACTAAACCTCAATAAGTGTTCTAAAGCAAGTTAATCATGCAATATTTAAATGCACTCTATGTGAAATGATCTGTTTAGTATGTGTACAGCAGTCATATATATGCAGACCTCATAGGCTGTGTCCGAAGTGCAGTTTTGAGACTTTCTATGGTTTTGTTTCGTTCCTCTTCCTCTTCTTTCTCCAAAGCCAGAAGAGTCTTCCTCTGTTGAGTAAAATGAAATTTGCTTTAGGCCTTAATATTTGCCAAAATAAGATTCCAATACACAAGCTTCACAATTTGTCTACAAATCCTAAAACAAAAAAGTGAAATGGCATATAAATTTGGAGAATCTACAACAATACACATTACTAGCTATATTCCAAGCAGTGTAACTACAAAACTACAGAAGGCTAATCATGAAGGCAAATGTTGAAAAGATGGAAAGACTATCCATTTTGGCAGCGTAAGAAAATTGCTCTGTGAACACATCTACTGAGACTTGTGGTTTTTGTGCAAGTGCAGCAGGTTCTGTCCAGGTCTATGATGGCAGCTTGGCCTGTTAGAGACTTCCCCCGGCTTAGGTTTCACTCCAATATCACTTTACTATCTCAGGTCTTTTTCAAAAGCCTGGCTGAGTTGCCAAGTCACACATCATGGTGATATAAGAATTCAAAACAAAGCCTCTGGGTATAGGGTCCACTGCATTATGATTGGCATTAAACAAGATCTTTATCTGTTTCAACTTTTTTGTTGTTGTTTTTGACTCACTGCTTTTTTCCCCCCAGTCGCCTCAGATTCCAAATTCTAATCTGATCAAACAGACAATATTTAAGTAAGTTTATTATCAGCCAAAAAAAAAGGCTAGACAAATTTAAATACAAGTAAAGCAGAAAGATAAAGCAATAAAAAAGTGTAATAAAGTTTGGGGGAGAGTGTCATAATTATTCCCTTTCTACTGCACTGAAAAAACTTTTTTGGGGGAAAAAACAAAGATTGTTTAACTAACTGAATGTTAATTTATTCCTGATTTTTTTTTCTCTCTCAATACTGATCATTCACATAGGTAAAGGCTTACAGTTGAAGTATTTAGCATTTATTGTTTTTAATTCTTAAAATTATGTATCAAAATGGAACCTGTTCTATCTGCAGACCTCAAATATGAAGTAGGAAGCTTCAAATGAGAAGTAACATGATATGTTTAACCTTAGGAATGAATCACTTCCTACATGGTGTAGGCCACACCCAATTTCACTTGAAGAGGCAAACAGATCATGCCATGGTAGGGTCCAACAACTGTTTCAGATTTAATGATCTACACACTGAGAATGAATGGATTCAGGTAAAAATAATAATAATAATAATATAACTATAAAGTTGCATAAAAGCAATCATTCAAAGAACTTTATAAAACAGGTGAATATTAGATATATAAAGATTATGCTGTGATATAGTTGTTTTGCATTGTGGATCAGAGGGTCATGATTTCAAATCCCAGCACTACCAAACTATCACTGCTGAAAAAGTAATAGAAAGGGCCCTCAACTTTTAACTGCTCAGTTGTATAAAAATGAGATGACTAAGTTGCTGACAAATGTCAAATATAAATGTACTTACAGCTGCCATTGAATTGAGCTGGTCGATGTAGTACTCTGGCCAGCTAGTAGCACCTTTATTCTCCTCTTGTTCCTGGGAAAAAATAAATAAATGAACAAATAAAATGCTTAGTTTTACATTTACATTATGAAAAAGTCAATTAATTATATTTATGTCATTTGTACATAATTGTATATATTTGTAATTGAATTAAGTGTAAGTATCTCAGTTAATTATATTTGTATTGAAACTTTACATTTTACAATTTTTAAGATGTTTCACTATATTTGAACTTGAAAAATGCAAAATAAATAAATAAATAAATAAATGTCTACAGACTTTTAGTTATAAGGTCAATCTAATGCATCAGCACTGCTGCAGAAACACAACAGTGATCAACACTATTTGCAGGTCTAGCTCTCCTAAAACAGATACCTTTATTATTTAGGCCATTATGAGTTGATATTATTGACAAAATAACATATTCTAAGTGTTTCCCAACAAATTTCCAATGTGATAAAGCTTGAATTCCATTAAAGCAAATTGATCTTAATTTTATTTGTCTCAACAAACACCACATCGCTCAATTAAAAAAATAATTTTCAATACCACAATAATAAGACACTGTATCACGGCTTAAAACAAACACAAATTCAGTGTGAAACTTTTTCAGAAAGAATAAATCACACTGTAGTGGGCTGGGGAAACATGAAGAACATCCCCCATTCAAAAGCAAGAAGATTAAACACCACTTTCAAAGCACAGAAAAGGGTGTTCAAGCACCCACTCCTCTCCTCCATGCAATCAAGCTACCTCTTAATTAGTGTCATGCTTGTTGAGCATACTGGGAGTCCTGGCATGGTGCTGAAAAAATCTGCAGACAGCACACACCCCAGTTCAACTAAGTCTCTTGGGAACAGTGCCAGCCAGCTGGTGAGAATATTAGGGGAGATGGGAGATGCTGGGATTCAAGCCAACGGCAGAGAACCCCCCAGATACCCTCCTGCACGTGCCCAATTCACACCGAGCAGTGGAACTGAATGCAGAAGATCATCCCATCCCCCCCCATTCGGTGAAATCCTTTCTTGCAATTGTGTAATGACTAGCAGAGGTCAAGAAATTCAAGCAAGGATCAAAATATTTAGTAAATTCCTCACACAGTGATGGATATTCGGACAAAGCAAGAGAAAGAAACAATTCAAAAGACAAGATAGCCTAGCCAAAAGCCTGTGCCAATTGATCAAGAATAATTGCATTTTTTCAATTAATTTGAAGCTTTAACCATTTAACCCTGCATTTCAAAGGCGGGGTGCACTCGAACATAGTTCAAGTAAATAACAAGCTAATCATGGGAGGCTTAAAAGCAAACATTTAATATGATTAAACACATGCCAGAATTTCTGGGGAAAATAAGCTGACTACAGCAAATATCCACAATGAACACACCATGTTTAGAGATCTTGGCAAACAGCAATACAGCAGAGTAATCCTTCAAGAGAATATATGGACTGTTCATTCCATCTCCTCACTGTCTGATCTATCACAGAGTGGATTTGTGTGTTGAGTCGTTGTATTGCTTGGCCGGCTGGCCTAGAAACTTGAGCTTAACAAGTGCATGCAGCACTGACAGTATAAGAGGCTGGCTTCCAGTGTGTGTCTCTGGAGAACAAACAAACATGACACTGAAGACCGGTCATGAAAATGAGAAATGACACTGGATAAGAACCTAACCATTTAATTAAACAAACAGGTTAAAAATAGCAAAGCCCAAACTTCAAGAGATGCACAATAATTAAAAATAGAAAGACTTCAGATGTGTCCCAGATGAGAGTTTTTCAAGCACCGCCACCACCACTGTGCACAGAGCACAACTGTGAGCTTCAAAAGATTTGTCAAAGCATAAATCATTTAATTTAAGAGAGATGTCTAAGCTCTGATTACATCTACTTATCACCCCAACAAAGAATATAAATAAAGAGAGCAAGATCAGCCTAGAAACTTTCTTAATCCTTCCTGGCCAGGGCAAGGACAGCTGATACATTCAGCTATGGCCTAGATCCAGGAACAGCATACACACCTGACTGCAGTGGGACCAGGAGGCTGAATAATCACTTTTAGGACAAGCAGAAACATCAGCAGAAAAGGGTTGTGGACAAAACTTAAAATAGCCTTTGTCCTTCATATAGAAGTTAAAGGAAGTAGAATTTTGAAAAACCTTTATATCAAAAAGGGAATTCAGTTATCAGTTCCATGCTTTATTTTAGTTTGATTGATAAAATGTGAATTAATTGAAGCATTTGTTAAATTTGTTACAATGGTAATTTTTTTTTAGATATAAAGGTTGTATTTAACAGACTAGTGACTATAACGTATACACCACCAGCCTCAGACTGATCAAAAAATCAGGTATTAAAAAATAAACGGAATGCAAAAAACATTACAGTGAAGCTTGCTAATATAATGCAGGGTGCTCATGGAAGGATTCTGTTGATCAATTTGGTAAGATTTATATAAAATGTTCAGTGTAATGACTATAAAGCTGATACTAAGGCCATTACCTCCACAATGCCTGTGAAGTCACATTAAAAATACATTAGCAATTGGGTTACCAGCCAAAGAGTTATCTGGCTCATTACTAATGGTGTTGTCAGACATACTAATGGTATGTCTGAGTTTGAAACTAAAGGACATTTAAATCTTTAATCTTAATTCATAAAATAACCTAGGAAAACCCCCAAAGTGTGTGGTCTAGATAGGCTTTTGGAGCAGTGACTTTGCAGGGAATTGACAGGGGAACGTTAAAAAAAAAAGTTTAACTCAAATCATATTTGCACAAGCACCAGACAAAGCATTACTGTCTGCAACTACCATCAACTAACAGATAGGTTTGACAAGCAAACAAAGAGGAAGAAAATATTTTTAAATCTGGTTAGAATATTTTCTGCTTATTTGGAGTAATTTCTTTTCGGTTGCCGATACAAAAAAGTGTAAATCTCTGTTTTGAATAGCGTTGATTTAAATACAAATATGTTAATGCCAAGATTAAGTGATTCATGTTTTCCTTAAAGTATGACATCAGTCACTTAATAAACTTTGCAATTATACCCATTTAAATTTGAGTCTATTTAAGCATATTACTATATTGCAACTGGAAAGCCTGCACCACTGGAATCTCATAGTGGAGGAAAGGTCAATCCTGTCATGACTTCCTGCACTGTGCTGAATTCAGGTCCAGGGCCAAAGCAAACACTCAACCCATTCAACCCATTCATCCTGCTCCAGTATCAGTGCTGGCAGAAACCGGCTGTAATTAGCTATGTGGCACCATCAAAAAAAAATGTCTCCAAGTTTCTCTAAACACTCCTGCTTCTGAATGAACTAGGCTTAATGATGTGGGAAAGAAGTGGAGGGCAACAGAAAAAAAGACAATAAGGAAAAATATTTTTCCCCTTTAGTCATATTCCCAATTTGGCAGTCCAGGCATGGGATCAGCACCCTCTTTGAGAAACAAAAGGTTGCACCTGCAGAAAGTTCTTCCTGTTTGTCTTGGACTAGGAAACATTTCCTGTATGCCCTCATGTTCACCCCTAACTCTCCTGAACAGTGGCTGTGCCAAGGCTTTGCTCTTTTGGGCTGGCCACTTTGCAGCATAGCGTCAATACTGCTGACTCAGCAAAGACCTGTCTCCCAACAACTGTCCACTTCTTCTCTGAAAATCATTATAAACCTATCTCTGGGGAATTAGGCTACATGATCAATGTACCAAATTAAGTTACATGACAAGCCAAAGTGCCGTGCAGTACACTATAAAATAAAACAAGGACAGAAATGCATGAAACAAACAATAAGAGCATTGGTTATTCTATTTTAGGCACAATCTATATACAATTTTTAGTTCCACAGACTCAAGGCAGTTAGTAATTGTGTCTGTAATTGGGACACAAAATGTACAGCTTGGCTAAGTAGAATTTATTAAGCGTTTACATGAACAGCAAAAATGAACCAATGTCCCCATTGTAAATTTATAACACCTTTAAAAAAAACAAATTACACCAACTTAGTGTACATAACACTGATTCAACCCCCTGTTGGAAATGAGAAATCTCATGAACATATCAGAAGCAGGCAAAGAATAAGCAAGCTGCTCTATTGTTCACACACGGTTTTCCTGCACACTCACTGCATTCCTTCGAGATCTTAGACAGGTTAGTAATACCTGGCAGTTCTTTTTAGTGTGTCAGGGACATGAGATAGAGATGAGATGATGAGGCGAAATTGCTTTCTGGAAGCCAACCTTGTGTCTCCAATGTGTAAGGATGACATACTATGATTCATTATGAAATAATTTTTTACCGTTGAGGAACAGAAAGATAAAACCCATTACTACATTCCCTACATATGGTGATTTGTTCTTCAAATGCTAATCCAGCTGAATGATCTTAAGATGGATTTCTAGTGACTGTGATGCTAGACAGATTAAAAGCATACAGAAGCTGCACTTTGCACCCACCTCCAAAGTGCATGTCAAGAAGATGTCTAGGCTCACATACATTAACTATGTGTGAAAAGTTTTAAAGACTGGGCAAAAAAGTCCATGCTCCAGAAAACATGGTGCAGCTCTTGAATTTTTAAAGAGCTTTTTTTTTTTTGAAAAGCTACATTCTGCAAAGCACGCTATTCTGTGGTCACTTTTTAATTGGATTATAAATTAGCATTTAAAATGCATGCAAGAGAAACTCTTAAGGGCCTTTATGTGCTTTTACTTTTCAAATAATGGCCTAAAAATTATACAAAGGCTGACTATGAAAATGCAGATTATCTAGATGGAGCTTTATTAAGCATGAAGGCCTTATAGGAACAGTGGCCAGTAACATCTGAGGTGAGCATGAACTTCTCATCATACTAAAAATGCATTAATGTGTTAAACCAAAAGCATACAAGAACACACACAGACACATATCTGTACTGTTCCGTTCTGTTCTGTTCATACCTTCTTTTTGCTGCAGTAGATTTGCCATTTCTTTTCTGCAGGCAATGCAAACATGGCCTCTCTGTGCTTCTCTGTGAGGTCCAGCTCATCCTGGAATAAGAGAAAGTGTCAATGATTACACACATCAATTTGTGCCATTTTTTCTTTTTTAGTATATAAACAGTACACAGTAGAAACTAAATACTTGTAGATACAGAAGTTTATTGTCCCTGTAATGTCCTGGTTATTCCGATTATATTACATTACCAGTCCTGCCATTCTTTATGTACTTCTGTGTAGTTGTTGTGCAATTCAACCTCAGCATATGCTCATTTTTACTTTCAAAAATGCCAACCATTTTTGTCTTCAAGAATAAAATGGGATATGAGCCAATCAATATGCATTGCCTAACAAAAAAAGGGAAAAATGTCAGGGTTCTCTACAACCAATTATTAATAGGATTACAAATAAAATATACACCATATGGAAAAAAATATTGGGGCACCTGACTTTTCCAGCCATATGTGGAATCTTATGCATCTTTTACCACAAATCTAGAGGCACACAATTGTATTGGATATTTTTCAATTATCCCTTTACTTTAATTTACTTTACTTGAGGTTTTTTGTCCACCTCACAAGGGGTCATAGAACGTAACCCCCGCGAGTATCGAGGTTGCACTGTATTTACTATTTTTCTCTGGCTCTAATGAAAGCAAACTGAGAGGCACTTTAATGAAACATGTGCTTAGCAATTCACACAAATCAGTGAAACTATGCGTAGAGCAGAAAGTGCAAGGAACCCGAAAACAGGTGAAAAACGTACTTGCTCCAGGGAATAATCTCACCTTTGAACAGTAGCTATACATTTGCTGGACACTAACAACATTCATTATAGTGTAACATAACTTTACACTATAATGTCCACAATTCCTCTATCTGATGTCACTTAGTTCCTGTTTGAGTCAGTTTTCCTCAGGAAGTCTCATTTTCATTGTAACTGTAATTTCTGTTTGCTCGTTTGAAAATATCTACATATGAAATTTGTTATGAAACGGAATAAAATTGAATAAAATACATAACTTTTAAACACCTGCCCTACACAACAATGTAGTAATATTATTGATCACTTTAAATATAGCAAAACAGACACTGAAGGACTTGGGCATCAATCCCGTCTACTTCCCACACATAGCTGTGTGAGTAAACAAACACACATTACACTATAATGCTTTGGATAATAAAAGGCCCTCAATAAACTCCTTCACTAGCAATTTCCTTTCATTTAGTCCTGGAAATAGCACACCCACAACAAAGACAGCTGAGGTTTGGTCCTTGATAATGGGTTTGACTGCGAGAAAGCTCATGTATCCACAACCATACATGCTCTGAAAGCTGGCAATCATTTGAATTCCATGTGCACACAAACACACACATTAGTTCCACTCATATGATAATGACAGTTGGAGTAAAGTCATGTGCTTACATGTGTTATAGCGCTACAATTCTGTCCAGAGGCCTAAGAATAAAACACCCCTTCACATGCCTTCACATACCATTCCACAACCTTAAAATCGCAACAACATGCCTTTTATCACACCCTGAGCCCAAATAGAGCGACTATAACAAAGATCCCTGTTCAACACCCTGGTGAGATCTACAAATTTGTACAATTGTTATATAAAGGTAGTTTAGATTAAGTTGTATTGCCATGCTTTACTTATCAAGTACATCCACTTAACCTTTGCACAACCTTCCTGCTAAACAGACAGTCTGGGTTTTATCATTCAATCATCCGCAATGCTGAGCTGAAAGTTATGCTCAGGAATGTTGCTCCTCCAAATCAGGTCTCCCATTTTTGCAAAGGAGAAACACGCTTTAAAACCAGGTCAGTCCTTTTTCTAGGACAGAAGAATCAGCAAGTGATTCTAAAGTGGAGCAGCATATAAATTAAAATATTACATGTGTTATTGTGAACCTAAATAACACTGACATTGTCGGAGTACTCATGCAAGCTAAATCTTGAATTTAAATGCATTTTTTGTGTTTGTTTACATTTTAAAATTATGTACTTTTTCTTCACCGAGTTCAGAAGAAAATTATAAAACGACTGCAGACATAGTCTACATAAACTCCTTTGTTATCATAAGATTGAAAGTGTACTGCAATATTTGTCAGACATTTTTAATCCTATTTTGGTAATTATCTAATATATTCTCTAGGGGGGAAAAAAATCATCATAAAAATATGCAAAGAACATTACTATCATTGTGTTTAAATTAAGTGGCTTAGTTTTCTGCTTTAACTATCATCATGCTGTACCAGTAGCTACTACCAAATCATATCAGTTCAGAATAAAATGTATGTGATGCCCCTTTAAATGTACTGTAAACTCATTGTATTACTAAAATCTCTGTGGAAAACCTTTGCGTGCCTTCTCATACAGACACTTGCTTTAGTAAATTTTATCACAAACTACATTGTGTTAATGTTTTCCTGTCTGGTGGCTCCTGGTGACAGTAAAGTCTATTTTGCCAGGCAGCGGTAGAGGAGAAAGGAAGAGTGGTTTCATCTCTTTTCCTGCCGTATCATTCCTTTTCCTGTGAATCTCCTCATCGGAAATGAGATGCACATTCAGCATTCAACAGAAATCTATCGTCACTGCACACCCGCATACACACACACATACACACTTCAACTACATAGCAACCATATCATTGATCTGTAGGTTTTTCCTTTCAATCCTCGCTACAAGCAAAGTGAGCTAAATACTGAAAACAATACTGTATGGTCCAGTCACACATCCAAACATGAACAATATCAAGGCACTAATAAAAAATCAAAGGTTTTTATTTCTTTAAAAATAGGTGTGTGGTTATATAAAGCTTTGCTTAAATGTAAATAAATGAAGATGCAATTGACAGGATTTTTAGAAGAAACACTATCACTTATAAAGCAAATTTACCTCTAAATATTATGCAAAAACCCTGCTTCAAAACAATAAAATATCTGGCCACGCTCTTTCACATTGTGTCACTCTGTCTGTATTATAACACATTGTTTCATCCTCATCCTTAATAGGAAAATGGCTTATAATGGGGGAACTCCTTCCTACTTGAAAGGTCTAATAAAACATAACCCTTTCAGAGAGGTTCCAAAACTATGGCTACATTTCCAAAGAGACAAATCCATATTAGGAAAAGGCTCTATAAACCTCTCATGAACAGATCCAGGGCACAATTTCAAATGGCTTGGTGACGCAACCTCACTGTGGAGATATTAAAATAACTGTATGCTTTTTCCCCACCAAGAGACCCATCCTGGACCCCAAATAACACTTCCACTGCCAAAAAAAAGGCCTAGCATTATCTCTATTTGATGCAGCCAGTTTCATTAAACTTGCATCCACCATCTTACTCTCACTCAATTCAGTCAAGACCATCATAAGCAGCTGTATGATTGCTAAATATACCCTGGTAACAAATATCCCCACCTAAAGGGAGTATAACTAAACAAGACTAGGCCAGCTGTTCAGCCAGCTATTTTTAGCGCTGTATATTAATGCAATATTCTGAATAGCCAATCACTTGCCAGCAGCATAGGCCAGGACGTCAAGAAAAAAAATAGGTCAACAGATTCAGTTCATTTTCAGGTGGGGAAAATTTTCACCTCAGACACACAGAGGTTGTTGTTGCTAGATAGAAAAAAAATCTGTGATTTTTGTTTATACTACTACAACAACTTTCAGTGATCTTGTGCTTACTATAGTCTAGGTATAGATCCTTAGCCTAAATCCATGTCTCATCGGCCTTTAGAGTTTTGTAGTGTTGTGCGTTTCAAAATGCTTATGCTCAACACTATGTTAAAGAGTGACTGTTTCTGTTACTGAAGTCAGTCATTTGTCATCTCAATCCAGTTTGGCTATTCTCCCCTGACCTTGCTCTTCAACACTGCATTTCCACTACTGGGTGGTGGTGGTTGTTTATTCAAATTTTTTGCATCATTCTGTGTAAATTTTGACTGTTGTATGTTATGGTCAAATAACATCTTACTTGACAAAAATGGAAGACATTCTGAATGATATTCATAACCATTGGCATAAATCTATGCAAAACAACTACAATGGACGTGTTTGTGTAATCTAGTGTTGAGCTTTATATCATTAAACAGCCTTTTGTTCTATTTCAACTTAAATAATTCATGCACTGTTCTAGTCCCAAAAATTCAAGTGGTTTCGCAGTCTATTTTTGTTTAACTAATGAAAATAACAGTGTTTAAATATTTGCTCTTTAATGGAAGCTGGCATTCAGGCACTTGAGTGCAAAGTGATTAGAGTTACAAAGTTTATACAAGAATAAAACACACTTTGGCACAAACTGCATCACCAAATCCTTCTATGGCATTACCTTCTTGAGTACAGTTTACACCTTCATCTACAAGCTATATAAGGGAATACAAAGACCCCTAGATTAAAATCAACATATTTTCAAATTAGGTATTGTCTGTGCTCTGGGTGAGCTTCTGGGTGTATCCAGTAGTTTTACCTATGCAAAGATCTTTTAGCTCCAGATAAATAAATATAAAACTCACAAATTCACATAAAAAATCTCCCTTGTGAAATTAGTACCTTCAGCAAAAAATCAGTTCTCATGCAACTAATTATTCTGGCAACATGCAGATAATTTGTAGACTTTATTGCCTGTAATTTGCCATGAATTTACAACAACAAAGCATTCTTTTTTCAAATGAGCACCAAAGGCTGAATGTAAAATTTGAATGAATCTCTGATTCAGGCATCAAATGTCTACATTTTATTTAGACATTAGACAAAGGCCAATCTTTCTTTGGGGTTTAGCATGCAAATTAAATTGAGTTAAAATAAAAGAATGAATGTGCGCTGGGTGTCCTCTAAGAATCGCACAAAGAAAAATTTAGGTACACAAAATTGTGAGCACACTATTAATAATGGATTTTATTTTTGACTAACACTTTAAAAAGCATGATGCTTAATGTAATAGCAAATACTTATTTGTATTAAAATTATATATATTTATGCCATTTGGTAGACACCCTTATCCAGAGCGACTTACATTTATCTCATTCATACAACTGAGCATCTATGGTGTTTAGGGCCTTGCTCAGGGGCCCAGGAGTGGCAGCTTGAGCTCACAACCTTTAAATCCAAAGTCAAATGCCTTAACCACTAAACTACCACCCTCCCCCAATTTAATTGTAGAGCTTGACTGGATCAGAAAGTTTCACAGTCTGCATATCAACTCGCATTGTGAAAGCACAGCACGTGGCATAAATGGCCGTAAATGTCTCTTAAAGACTGTGAAAAGACTGACTGAAGCTGCCCGGTCTTGTACTGCAATTCAAAACCAAAGGAAGCTTAAGAGACGGCCAGGCAAGAACAAGCAATTCGTCTACATAACAGGCCAAGACATAAGACCACTTATTACAATCCATTGATATGCAAAGAGGGTCAACATTTTCGGTGTAAGCTGAGCCAACAGACCACAGGGGCTGGCAGAAAGCAAAAAGAAAGGGAAGTAAAGGAAGTGTGGAAAAGGCAAGTGTGAGAGAGTGAAAAGGAGAGAAAGACAAGGAGACAAATCGCCAGTCCTGGTGGGATACTGTTATCCCTCATTGAGCTATCTCAATTTGATCAAGCCATTTAGTCACGCTCCTATAATTACTGCAAAATTCACAGTGAAGGGGAGCTGAATAAATTCATCATGGTGTGGCACATTCCCATTCATTAACTCTGTATGTGGTCAGGGTAGAAGTCATTACTATATTAATAGCAAATGTTTAAAAAAGAGCATGGCTCTTCTTCCTTTTAAAAACAGCTTCAATCATTGACTTCCAAGACACTGCACTAGAAATTCAGTCATTGACTTTATAGCTCCAAGTGAATGGTTGGGGGAAAAGGTATTGTTATTTGAAGGCATCCACTGGCATCCAAATATGAAAAAAAAATGTAGGGGAATATTTGATTTTTGAATATAGAGATGCTTCATTTCTGGCTTTGTATTTCCAGGGATTATAATTATAATTTCTTTTTTTTAAAGGGAACTCAAGCATTCCGAACTTCATAATGTATGATGTTTATTGGAGACTTTCAAAAGGCTGCTACTGAATCTCTGTAAAGTGCTTACCAACCCATGTGACCATGAGCTTCGTGCTTGTGACCATGATTCATTAATTAACTTTTTTTTTTTTTTTTTGCAGCTCGATGTATCTCTATGAGACAAATATTGAGGTAGAATTTGTTTTGTCTTATTTAACAACTTGATCAAAGTTTTTGGAAATCTGAAAATGAGTCAAATTTGAATACATTTAAGATAAGATAAGATAAGATAAACCTTTATTCGTCCCACAGTGGGGAAATTTCTATGTTACAGCAGCAAGACAAAGAAATAAAAATAGATGCAAATATATATAAAAAAGAAGAATATACAAAAAAATAAAAAACAGAAATAAAAATAAATAATAATAACAATAATAATAATAATAATAATAATAACAAAGAAATAAAAATAAATGCAAATATCTAAAAATAATATACATATACTACAATACCAGTATATATACAGTACAATGTAATAATACGAATAGGAGAAAAAAAACAAAAGTACGCTTTTTAAGTCGTTTTGAGGTAGTATTGCACGTAAATTGCACGTAATATTGCACATAATATTGTACCTGATTTGTTTAATAATATTTCACACAGATAAAGTTATTGCAATTTTATTTTATTTTATTTTATTTTATTTATTGTTATTTGCACACTTTCTGCATTTTGCTAAACACAGAGCTCCGTCATCCTACGTTAAATCAATCTTACGTGTCAAATCCATTTACAAATTACATTGCATAAGGTCCTCTCTTTAAATAGTGCCGTAGGAGCCTGTAGTTCAGCCAACCAACAATCCTTTCTGCTGTACTCTGTAAGTTGTATCAGCTTACTGAAATTTAAGATCATTATCATAGCTAATATACATGGTACATGACATTACATCTAATGTGACTTACCACTGTGCTTAATTTTGTTAGTCATTATGCTCAATGTCCTTTTTTAAGGGGATGTGTTCAACTAATTTGTCCATATGAGTTTATCAAATATCGTTGCACAGAATCAGCAAAGAAGAATTAAGTTACAGTAATGGAAATTAAAGTCCGGGCACAAATGCATGCTGACACTCACCACAAGCTCAGAGAACATGCCATCCAGCTCGTCATAGCTTGGAATTGGGAGCGTGGGCTCCATGGTCTGGAGGACAAAGTCCTCCCGTAGCCGGTAAGTGATTTCCGGGTGGTCATTGCTCTGGAAGCAACAGAAAATAAAGGACACGCCACGACCTCCACCAGCCCGTTTACGAGGCGCCATGGCTCCTCGAGGGGGAAGAGGAGGAAGGGGTTAAGGGTGAGGGGCTGGTGTTCCTCCCTCAAGTGCCTCAGCTAACTAGACTTGCCTCTGTCACAAAACCCTAAGAGAAAACAGATTGAAAAAAAGTTTATTATGGTCAATCCACGTGCCAAGCTAAAATATAACAGTCAAAAAGAGGTATCATCTTCAGCCATTAGTCCATGAATGAACATGAGAAACACTAGTGTGCCTTATCCTATTACAGGATACAGGGGATTACAACAGTTTACCTCCAGACATTGATTACTTCACTTAGGCTGCTTTGGAAGATGTGAACAAAGGAAGAAAAGACAGGCACTAGCTTTGAAACTCTTTAGATTTACTTAATGATTACAGTCCGTTCAAAAAAAGACGAATTGTTCACCTGACTTTAGTATGGTTCAGGTTCATTTATAAAGGCTGATGGAAAAGTAATAGGGGTCCTAGTGTCAAATAATAGATATAAATTTATATTTAAAAGGTACGAACATTGTTGATTGGAGCTGAGCTGATTTTCACCTTGCAATTTTATTAGCCTGCAGTAACTAAATGGTCTTAGATCACTGTTACCGATAAGGTTAACGAATCTAAACATAAGACTACTGCAAATACCTTGAAAATTGTTTTGCAGCATTTAGGAGATTCACTTTTCCAGAGTGAATTATAGAAACACAGAGGCAGGCTCATGGTTCAAATAAGTTGGGTGCAGAATTGGGTGCAATTTAACAAAATCTGACATCAAAGGTTTTACTTATGATGCTTCCCAGATTTTACAAACTTTAGCATTGTTATGCTATTAAACTTTATAGAAAAGTTTAAAGCATACAATATGCCTGCACAGAGGCAAACGTTATTACCACTGAACCCCTACAACTAACCTGGAATCACCATAATATCAGGTCCTGACATTATGATAAAATTGGAAATGTGATACTTTATTCTTTTTTTAGCCCACATTTTAATTCACAGAACAGACTTGTGCAATGTAAAAGAACACACTAGACCAGTTATCCTGATGGAAATGCTAGTGTCTGGATCAGTAGATTGACATCTACATTAGCAATAGCACCGAACTGCCACTCCCACTTCCCAAACAGGTGTCCTCTACAATCATGCAGTATAAATACTCTAGACGTGTCAGGAAGCAACGTTCTGCAAAAGCAAAAACATCTATATTGCGTGTAAAGAAGCGATTATGTTACAGGCCAATGATGAGAGTTCTTTCCACAGCTGGACACCCTCAAGACCCACAGATAAACAGTGAGAGAAAATCTACAACCCAGCTTAAGCTAACCATAAATAATTGAAGAAATGGACAATAAACATAAAAAAAAAAAAAAAAAAAAAAACTTTTACATGATTTTGTATATAGTGTAAAAATGAGGGAGCATTTAGTAAGTCAGAAATAACAGGGGTGGACTGCTATGAAATTTTTAAATAACAGAGTAGGGTATGGACCCCCATCTGCTGCCTGGTGGTTACCAATATAATCCACACAGCTGGAGCACAGCTGAACCCTAACCCTTTCAGCCCGTCTGCCGCCACCAAGGAATCTTGAGAGCCCAACCCAAAAAGCTGAGATAATCCAGTGCTCATTCGTTTACACTTGGTTCTGATAAGTGCAAATTTCCTCCTAATCTTAGTGCATGGATACTCTAAGACCAGACAAACTGATAGACACTGTAGGGTAGAGGTACTGATGCTTGGCTGAGTAGATAACCCCAGATTGTGCAAGAAAACATGAGTGTGCATGCATTCTTCTTTTCTGTGGTGCAATAGATTGGTATGAGGTGTCTCCAAGTTGATGTCTGCATAGCCCTCTTCATCCCAGATAATTAGAAACAGTTTAAGGATCATGGTTTACAAGCTCTCTCTTCTCTGGAAAAGAGATCCCATTAATCCATTCCATTGGTATAGCATAAGAATTATGTGAGACAATTAATGAGTGATCAGTTTCCTAATAAAGTGGAATAAAGTGTGTGGTTGCACCAGATTATATGGGAAATGCTACTTAAGGTTATTTAGACTATTCCATGACTCAGGGGAGTGTCCTGATTCCAGAACAGACCACCCAGTTCACTATTTATGTGCTCCAATAGAACTAAAGCACTGCAATTTACACTCCGTTAGAACAGCTCATGTCTTATGCTTAATGCCTCACCAGTATAAAGTAATGTAGTAGTTTATTAAGAACTACACAAGAACTAGACAACAAGCAGCAATAAAAAAATAAAAAAAACAGATGAAAAGTACAAGATAACCTACACACATTGCAAAACGGTTTGTCTGATACATATGCTGAAATGTGACTAAATTAATTTATGGTATGTTTACCATAGAGGTTTCCAATCCAGTAATCAGACCCCCAAAGTCTGCCTATGTTTTCATGGTACATTGTGACTTTATTGCTAGAAGTGCTAGACTGAGAGACTGATTTGTTTAAACCACTTACACACTCACTGGCCACTTTATAAGAAATGCCAATACACCTGCTCATTCCTGCAATTATCAAATAAGTTGAACATCAGGCAGAAGTCCAATGCACAAAAACATGCAGATACATATTAAGACCTTAAATTACTGTTCATATCAAACATCAGAATGGAAAATATTTTAAGTAACACTTGATGCCTTATACATGTCTGCAAATCAGGCCAGCTTGTGCACACATGAGCACCAGGGATAGATTCTATTCTGGTTCAGAAAATTTAGTCCAACCAGAATAATTTTTACAATAATTAATTTTCAGCATCTCCACATGTGCAGACATCATTTGACTGATTGCAGCACCACATTTATTATGTTTACCTACAAGTAATTGCTTTTTCACCTGCAAAAAATAGCATTCGCAAGGTTTATATTCCAACAATGTGAAGCAAAAAGGAGAAGCCAACGTCAGTAAGCGTTATTTTTAAAATATATTTCGGAAGGAAAATAATTTCAAATTAAAACCAACATCCTTCTCTTAAGATAATAAAAGCATAACTAAAGATATGTGCTGATAAGCAAAGCTATATTTCTTTGTAAAAATTCAACAAAGATACTATGTCTTTTAAATACACAGACCAAGCTGTTCTCTGAATTCCCTCAAAACAGAGCCTAAAGGTTTCTGGATATCATGTGCCAACCAAAAAAGAACCTTTTTTTTTGTTCTTCACAGAACGTACTATTAGCTGATCATATGTTGTACAAGCATTTCATATTATGTATGGCAGGCAAAACACTAAAAGGCAAATTAAAATTTAGAATAAGAAAGAAAAAGGACAATGTCATTGATTATGCAGTTGTTTTTATACAGGTAAGAAAACTGGTGTAAAACATACAAGCTTACATTTAACACCTACAAAGCACTTTGCTTACCTGCATAAACGGATTAAACATGTTGGCAAACTGTCACATAAACACTGACTAGCAGTTTTGCCAGAGGGAAAAAATTCCAGAAAAAAAAGTAACACAATCCATAAAACCCATAACCTGAACCCTAAACCTCCATCTCGAGAGTGATTTTTTTTTACAGCATGAATGGACACACTTATATACATCAATTTATTCAACAGCCTAAAGACTCAAAGTTACTTTTAGAGTTGGTCAACAGTGCAGAGCAAACAATTACACCAACATGAAAAAGACTTTACAATATTTTTTCCCCTAAAATCAAACAAAGTGACCAAAACATTCTTTGGGAAATACTGATTTATGAATGAAGTTTTCCAGAAAAAGAACTAATTTCTTAAAAGCAGAGACAAAATGAAAATGTTAAATTTTTGAAATAAAGGGCACAGAACCAGTCATACAAGTCCTATATAGTAATTTTGTCCCTCTCACACATACACAAACATCACTGTAGATCCTCCCAATACCGTGAACACATCTCGGCTAATTATATTGCTTTATGTCGAAAGAATGAAGACAATGTTTATAACAATGTATATGTAGGAATTAGTGAATGCAATTGTCAGCGTATCTTTTATACATTTTTTGGCTACAAGCTTTAGAATCTTGAAGGCAGCAATCTGACTGACACTTTGCACTTGTGTATGCACGTTTCCAGTAGAAAAATTTCAGGTTTGTTCTTATGGTTTTTCTTTTTTACTCTTGCAAATAAGGCAGTTAAACATGCATAAATGTGCAAAACAATCATTTTTATTTATTAAATTAAGAAAACACAATGCTTTCATTTTGCAGTAAAACTAATTCATCAATTAAAAAACATTCGAAACTTCCTCTGTAATATCTTTCAAAATAAAAATAGTTTATTTGAAATAACATTTAAAAGATATGGCATGACTGTGCTAAGTATAGCAAAGCAAAGCATTCTTCACTGTTGATAACTGTCAAGTGCTATAAGTACGTGCACATAATCCGAGCCAATGAAATAAACATGAGACAAAATGGAATGACCAAAATTGTCATTTCAACCTGTGCTGTCTCATCTCCTAATTTTTGGTTCCTTTCTAAGCATTAAATAAGGAAGTGGCTGAACCTAATGCTAGGATTAATATAGAACATACTGCCACAGTTTAAGTTTCGCATTAGTTTAGATATCATCCAAAATCACACTTTCCTCACACTTTCAGACTAGCTCCCGGAGAGGCCCTAATCTGCCTCGCAGGTGTGCCTCGACTCAACACATTCCACAAATAGCCAGCTGGCTTTAACCACAAACCTATTCACAAGTATACCCAATTTACCCTGTAGTCTCCATGAAGTATCTAATCAAATCAAACATTCTTATTAGCTCACTGGCTCTATGTGCTATTACATTTCTCAAAATAAATTTAAAATGGTAATAAATTCTCTTAATAATAAAGGTAATCAAATTTATTTTACACGTTTTGATTTCAATGGTTTCAGAGTTATTTCATCACTATAAAGTCCTATTATAAATTCCACCGTCTACTAACGACTCGCAACGACTCATTCACATTTGAATATTCAAACTTTCCACAAACATAAGGGCATCCCGTACTCGCATGTAGACAAAAGCTGGCAATGTCTGGCACACGTTTGTTCACCTAAAATTTTGCCATTTTAGACACAGGAACCTTTTTAAGACCCCAATATTCTCCTATTCACCCGATGAACCAGGACTGATTTAGATCCTGGTGTATAATTTCAGAATCTTCAGTTCCTGTTACAAAGCCGATTCTTTTCTACAAAACAGTGAATAACTCAATAACCCAAATATGAGCTAAATCACACATTTGGCCTCATGACTGTTATTTGACACAATACAGTCACTGCATTGTTTTGCTAATCCAATCCAGGAAGCTGGACAAGAGCGGTTGCTGAATTTTACTGAAGTTATGCTTATAATGTTTATGAGAAGACGAATATGAGTGTACCAACTAGTTTTAATCCATACTGCTAAAGTTGAAACTTCGGAGTGTTGCGACATGCCTCTGGCAAACAACATTTCGTTTTCAACAGACACAAAGTTGCTGGGCTGTTTTTATTCAAATCAAACGCATCTATAGAAAGTAGTGCTGTGCTTCCACTGGCATTCTTCCATTATAGTTGTTTGTATAAAATACTGGACTATACGCTCGCTTGTTAAAGCATTAGCATGAGTCATTGACTACATTGTGCTCTACATCCATCCATGTTTCTCAGTTACCTAGCAACAGCGTTCCAGACTTGAACAACTTTAACAGAAAGAAAATCTATTAAGTGTTTATATTCCCAAGTTTCTCCTGTTCAACACACAAATTCATGGTTCCAGATTCTTGTTCCAGATTTCCCAGAAGGAATCTTTGTGTATCCTTTAGGTCAAGTTGTCTATGAGGTAAAAAAAAAAAAAAACTTAGCCATACAAAGAGATACAAGCAAGACTGAAAGTTAAGCCTCAAATTTAGGTCACGTGTGTCAGAACAAACACCACACAGGCTGTGATATGACTTTATCCAATGTGACAAGCAAGAGACTCGTGCACACACCAGTGCCCACACACTAACACTAACCAGTCCATATTGACTCACTATTTTCTCTGGTTTTAAAACAATGTATGTGTTCTCAATGCTAAGATAAGTGACTCACACCAGTCATTTCATTTAATAGAAATTCTCTGCAATAGAAGAGTCAGCATGGACCTCTTATGTGCGCTGTCAAAATAAGTAAATAGAAAAACTGTCCAAAAAACCCCCCACAAATGTATTATAAAGCATTTGGAACATGGCAGGGGAATGATAGAAGGTAATGACAGAGCATTGGTAATTAAAAAAATCTATGAACCTTTTTTTGTTTTTTAAATTGCATACGTGTCCAGCTTGAAAATGTAGTTTAAAATGAAGAAAACCAGATGGTTTTATGAAAGAATAAGTTTTGTTAATGTCAATCTAGCAAGCTGACTATGATAATGAGTTTATAGTATATTTACTTTCTTAACCATCTCATGTGGTTATGTTGATTTCTGTTTGATTTAAAGTAAATCCTATGATAAATTAATTTAACATACCTTTACTTCAACCAACTGCACTATAATTCATATTTATTTGATTTCACCTAATTCCCCTTTGCACTATGAACATTAAATCATACTGCTTACCTTTACCTGTACAGTGTTACATTCACTATTGCACAATAACCTTATTATATCATTTCATTTATGTGCTATTTGCACTACTGGTTGGATGCTAACTTCATTGTCTCTGTACTTGTAATCTGAAAGTGAAAATGTTGAATCCAAAAAGACAGGGGTTGGGGGTTAAAAGCAGCATTAGTCATACATATGAAGCTTCTCCCCAATATGGTTACTGATGAACAACTTGCATGAAGGGAAAAAAAACACACACATTCTTTTGCAGTTACTGTAGCTAAGAATTTTTTAAGTCTTTATTTAAAGTACCTGTTTTTAATTACATTTTCTAAAAACAAAAAGGTGTATGTTCAAGTTTATTTATATAGCACTTTTCACAATGAACATTGTCTCAAAGCAGCTTTACAGAACGTAAGAATTATATAACAAACTATTTTAATAGAAGTGTATTATGTGTGTTTATCCCTAATGAGCAGACTGGGGTGACTCTGGCAAGGACAAACTCCCCTTAGATGGTATGAGGAAGAAACCTTGAGTGGAACAAAACTCAAAAGGGGAACCCATTCTCATTTAGGTGATACAACATATTTGATATCTTGGTAAGTTGTATATGTAAAAGTGCTAAAATGCAAAAAAAACCCTGATGTTTCAGAAAGAATTATGGTTGTTATTGAGTGTGGAGTCCTAACAGCAGATAAAAAGTGCTGGAACTTTGTGAATTCCCAATGACGCAACAATTGAGGCATGTGCAGTGTAATAAGGGTCATGATTGCAGCCTAAAATCACGTTTCACTGTTAAAGGTTGTGACATTACACACACACACACACACACACACACACACACACACACACACACACACACACACACACACACACACACACAAAGAGAATGGAAATTATGACTGAAATTATATCTCCAGCAGTTTAATTACTGAACCCCTCCCATTTTTACTTGAGGCACATCTTACTGATGTCACGTCACTGTGCCAATGTTTCAAAGCAGCTGCCTCAAGGGTGCATGAGGAAAAATCTCCATCAACCATGTTTTCCATAAATTAGTTTCTCCGTGCTCATCACACCATGTGCTTTTGATACTAGCTTTCATTCATTCTTAACCCCTCCCTGATTAATTAATACTGATATTCCATGTAAAATAATACATATGTGAATGTATCTCAAGGCTGATTACAGAAGATATAGGTTAACAATAAAATTTAATACTGGTTATATGATTCATATTAGTGCCTGTATTTTTATTACTTTCTCTCTCCAAGTCATGAAGGTCAAACAACCAGTTTTCTCTAGATGGCCCTGCGAGTGGAAGAAAAATCGCTTGATTACAGGAGTCTTAAACTTAGAATTCCAGGCCCAACTTTATCCACAACCCACATGGAGTGCAACCCCTTAATTTTAAAACGCCCCATAAAATATTTCACACATTGATAAGAGAGTTTGGATCCTAGGCAGGCCTAAAATAACTTTCTTGTATCAACAAACTATGGAGGATCGCTAGGGAGTCATTAGTAGCTCCTCCCGGTGTGTGGGGATTGCAGAGAATGAGATAAGGTCTGCGATTTTACAAAAGAGGTGTTGAGTAACAGACCTATTATGAGAAGATTCTTCATTAATCACCCAGGCGGTGGTAGATTGAGGGCTAGCCTTTGGGTGTCTCACTTGTGTTATTATAAACCTTAGAAAGTACCGAGCTGACCAGCGAGCGCTCCGCAACTAAAGCAGCGGCACGATCCAAACACAACCAGCCCTGAGGTGAACCCACAGAGAAGGCTCAAATTCCACTCTCCCTCAGTCATGTCTTCAAGGAACTTTGAGAGAAATTCACAGAGAGGGGGAAAAATAAGATAAAGGGTTTGGGGAGCAGTTCTTCCAAACAGATGGCTTGTCAAAAGTGTTCAGCAGACAATGAAACAAACCCCCTCAACTTAACGTTTGCACAAGCCACACATATCCACCCACCACTGACCCACCCAGACACTCCTGCTCTCCATGACGCCTCTTACACACGCTTCACCACTGGAAAGCAAGGTCACATTGGGTTCAGTGGGCTGCTATTATTAGCAAAATGATCAAAGCTGCAGAATCATTAGCTTATCATAGCAGTTGAATTAAAAAAAAAATATTTTACATTTATAATGTTTACAACAATATATCTTTTGCTTTGTAAAATGCCTTGGTTTATGCATTTACATTTTGTACCATGCAAAGAAATTATTAAAAATAATAATTGGGATTACTATATCTTTAATGAATATATATTAATCGGTATACATATAACACACAATACATATGCTCACAATTTATCCAATTTTGATGATGCAAGTATGAGAGCTGACATCTGATACTAATCCAATACCAAAATCAACTTAAACAAGTCTTATAGACTGTCAAGGTGTACTTGTGCTGTGCTTTAAGACTATAAGTGTCCTGTGTTTTCACACAATGACAAAATCAGTAAAAATAAATTAGAGGTGCAAGTAAGATGAATGCGTGAAATGCATTAGTGCATGAGAGCCACTCGATACCCTGCCTACATTCATGACACACTAAAAGTCATTAGGACAGGAAACAGCCAGGTGAGTAAGAGAAGGTTATGACCTTTTGAATTGTTCAGCACAGACAGAGCTTAATAGAGGAAGTGAGTGGACTCACTGACCACCCCGCTTACAAATTTCAGTATTCAGCTGAAGGACAGAGAAAGCAAATACATCGTTCTGACAAATATTTTAACGGGATACTCATCACAGCAGCCATAAAAAAAAGAAAAAGCTCTGGACAAACACATGAGGAGACAGTATTAGGAAACCACAGCATTAGGAGACCACCCCAAATGAATCGACCATCCCTCCTTTGACTGTTGTTGTCATAGCAACTGCCAGCTGTGATGCCGGCTTGTGGACCAATCTTTTTTATATATGTATATATATACACACACACACACACACACACACACACACACACACACACACACACACACACACACACATTTACATATATATACATATACGTATTGGGGGAGGGGTTAGATAAAAGCAAACTAATGAGTGGCAGGTCAGCTGAGCTTGCTTTAATCTGACTGACCAGTGATACTGACAGGTTTGTGTGTGTGTGTCTGTGTGATTGCTATGAACCAAATTGTGTACAACAGTGCTTTTATATTATATACATAACTATAAAGCAAAAAGGTAAAAAGGGAGTTAAAAAGAAGTGGCCATGTGGCGAAGTGGCGAAGTGGCCATGTGTCATGTGACACGTCTCACTGATGGAAAAACGAATGATAAGCCAGAGTGAGCGACAAAACGAGGCCATCCATTTTCAAGGTCCCTTCTCATTCACCTTCTTATCCAACCAACCCCCGTAAAATAGCACATGCTGAAACGCATGCAGCCTTCCCCCACAAACACACCTCTCTGGGGAGCAAATAGGCAGCACATATGAAATAAGGAGGGGTGGATTACTAAACACTCACTCGCTGCATCGTGCCGGTGGTTAAGACAGCACGGAGAACAAGGCGAAGCGTCCATCAAACCCCTCCCCAGCACTACCGCAGAAGCAGACACCTCTACCATCACAAAGCGAATACACACGTCATTCAGCACTTCACGGAGACAGAAAACACCTCCCCCGATAAAAAAAAGACTGAGCTAGAGAGATCACACATTAAAAAAAACACCGTTACTGTAAGTGCAGACAAAATCCTGTGACTAGTCAAAGACGTCATTCGCTCACCATCTCTTACCCTTTGCACCTCTGATCAGACTCAATCTGCCGAAAACATCCCTCTTGAATTATCATCATCAGCTTCCCAGCAAGCTCCGCTGAGACATAAAGCATAAGGGTTTCTTAAAATCCAGAAAAGGTGTTTAATAATTTCATATTAATGCTGCTCTTTCCTCAGTCGACCGGCTCTCTCAGCCACTCACATTGCTGCCGAGTCGCAGCCAAACACCCTTCCAATCTCCTTACGCCTTTCTCTCTTCCTCTCGGTCTCAGCACACACACAGATGCTACTAAGAACAGGCCACACCCCTTTTCATCACCCAGCCTCCTTATAGGACAACGGCTGAATGGAAGCACCACCTACTGCATGTTCTCTCATTCTCCTCCTCTGTTTTTTTTTTTTCTGTTCACACCCTTATGGCCTCTTGCTGTAGTGTTAACAGCCTGGGTGGAGATCTGACATGAGAAATACTTTCTACATATGCAAGGGTACTGGAATTGTGTGTGGTGGGTGTGTCTCTTAGGTATGTTCCATTATTACATTTCTATCACACATAATTTACTTTTTTTTTAAAATCTATACATATTCTATACATTTTCTTAAATCAGAATAGGGGGATTCCACCAACAAGTGAAGAAAATGAGAAACCATTGACATTACCAACCAATGGGATGTTTCTCTAAACTTGACGAAAGGACAGGACGAAAACAGACATGAAGACTGTCAAGTGGCCTACAGCAACATTACAGGAGCTACAGGAATACTTGGCAACTACAGTTACAGCATTTGAAAGATGCGTTTATCCAGAGCAGCTTACAATTTTATCATTTATACCAGTGGTCCACAACCTTTTTTGCGCCACGGACCGGATTATTGTCAGACAATTTTTTCACGGACCGGCCTTTAAGGGGTGGCGGGTAAATACAACAAAATAAAATGATACGACCAGCATAAATACTGGTATTTTCTAAATGTAATAATAAACGTGAAGCCACTGTGTTGTTTATTTGTTCATTTTGCTAGCTTGCGGGTTTCAATTTAGCAGTAATGTATTATGTGTTACAGGCTGGAGCTGCCTCTTTAAGAAGGTAGCGGATGGAGGTAAGACATGTGACCGAGGCATCTCGACATGTATCAAGACTGAGTGTTGCAGAGAATCCGGTAATTTTCCAAAATAAAACATTGTTCAGAATCAGATAATAAATAAAACGTATATAAAGTATGTATACTTTCTGTGCGGCCTGGTACCAACTGGTGCCGGTCCGCGGCCGGTGACCACTGATTTATACAACTTGGCATTTCAGGGCTAGGGGCCTTGCTTAAGAGCTTGCTTAACACTGAGTGAAAGCAAACATCTCACCAAACACACGGAAGAATGGTGGTGGCAGCATCATGCTATGGATGGGTTTCTCTTCAGCTGGGACTGGGCTCTAAGAGGGGATACTTTTTTTGCACAAAAACTGCAGGCCTCTTTAAGACAGCAGAAATCACATTAAACCATGACAAAATACAAATAATGGTCACCAAAGTATTGATTTGTAGAGATGATGATCAACATTATGGAATGGCCCAGTCAGAGCTAAAATAAACAAACTTTGGAATGACAATCAGGGCTGTGCACAAGAGAGTCTGCTCACAATGTGACAGATCTGGAGCATTTTTTGCAAGGAAGAGTGGAATCGAATATTTATCAAGTTAGTAGTCTTCTACCGAAGACCACAGAGTGTTGTATTACAAGAAAAGGGCACTCTAACAAATATCAGTAAATAAATTTGCACATTTAGGCAACCAGGTTATTGGAGATGTTTGATTGTTTTACTTGAATACAGTTACAATAAGGTTGTGCTCGGTATAATCGGTTAAGCATGTTAATGTGAGTTGCTGGCTCTTTTCCTAATCTGGATCAGTGGAAGGAGGAAACGGTAATATTCTCAGCTGGCATGTTAGCCATGATTGAGCAGGACAGAGAAATGAAAACCAGATTGACTGCAGAAACATTTTGCCTTTTTATTAATTTGAACTCAATTGTTTTTTGTTTTTATGACTATCAAAATTGTAGATTCACACTGAAGGCATCAAAACTATGAATTAACACGTGGAATTATATATGGAATTATATACATAACAAAAAAGTGTAAAACAACTGAAAAATGTCATATTCTAGGTTCTTCAAAGTAGCCACCTTTTGCTTTGATTTCTGCTTTGCACACTCTTGGCATTCTCTTGATGAGCTTCAAGAGGTAGTCACCTGGAATGGTCTTCCAACAGTCTTGAAGGAGTTCCCTGAGAGATGCTTGGCACTTGTTGGCCCTTTTGCCTTCACTCTGCGGTCCAGCTCACCCCTAAACCATCTCGATTGGGTTCAGGTCCGGTGACTGTGGAGGCCAGGTCATCTGGCGCAGCACCCCATCACGCTCCTTCTTGGTCAAATAGCCCTTGATGCCTCCAGTGTGACTCTACAATTTTCATAGCCATAAAAATAAAGAAAACTCTTTGAATGAGAAGGTGTGTCCAAACTTTTGGTCTGTACTGTATTATATATATATATATATATATATATATATATATATATATATATATATATATATATATATATATATATATATATATATATACACACACACACACACACACACACACACACACACACCTTTTGCTTTGTTACACGAGCAAAAAATTGAGGTACGAGCTCGAGACGAAGCGAAGCCAGAAAGCGAAGATTGCGAAAATTAAGATAAGCAAAGAAGAAAAAGTAAAAAATTTTAAGTTTGGGGGTACGTAGTGTACAGTAGTGATTGTAAAAAACGAGTTTTCCCTCCGCCTACCTCCTCTACCTTCCTCCTCTGAGATATGCAAACATGCCCTGTAACTAATCACTATACCTTCCATGGACAGTGTTCTTACTAATCACACCTGTTCCAGTCTGAAATCATGTGACAGCAAGGATTCCCAACGTGTTCTCCATATTTGGTCGATTCACCTTAGAAAACACCCACCATGCTGTAGTGTGTGCTGAAAGCTTATCTAGACCATCCACTCACCCTTGACACTCTGTAAGCCTGGTCTTAACATCATGCTGATTGGGCACCATGGGAGTTTATGATGCAATGAACTTTGACGCCTGACAATCACTGGATCATCTGCGTTCTACCTTCAGAAGCTTAAGCCAAGTATAACCTTGTGACTTTACCCACTGCAGACTTGTTACGGATATTTGGGGATCTGCAACAACACGACCAGCACGCCCACAACTCACTGCACACTCCTGCGGTGATCTCATTTAGTGTAAGCGTATACGTTATGCAATTTTCTCAGTCTGTGCACCATCTATATTTTTATGCAGGTTTGACTTTCTCTGTGATTAATTGCAGCGTGCAAGCACCTCTATGACAAGTGCTGAGAACACTAATGAGTAACAGGAAGCAGGGGTGTGATATGAAATTCTGAATCGGTGCAAAGATCTATTTACTTGGGATGTCGAGAGCAAAATGTGAGCACAACTGCATTTCGCAAAAATGCTTGGAAATAATAAATATACATAGTTTTTTAGATATACATGATTCCTTGAAATTCGCAATATGAAAAAGGTGGTTATCACCTTGAGCAGTCTTTCCTCTGCATTTATATTTCTTTTACTTCTTTATTCTGTATAAAAAAAAAATGCTACCACAGATAGTTCTTGACAAGGTCACGTGATCAGCAACTTGCGTGTTTATTTTTGTAAGAAAGAGGGATCAGGTGGGTGTCATCAGGGACCTCTACAGGCAAAAGATGTAAAGTTGAAGTCTACCACAACATCCACAAAACAAGGGATCACAAGTAATAAGCAATGTAGTGTTAGCAGCAAAGTACTACAGATTTTGAAAGTCATTTAGAGTCCATTGGCTTAAAGGAATAAGGAACCATTCGCTCAGACAGGTAGAGACAAGTACAGGAATGAGCACCAACTCTAGAGCACAGAATGTTTCTCATAATCTTGTTTGACGTATCCGGCGACTTTCTAACAAGGCTACAATGCAAATGCAAACCACATTTTTTTCACACCGGTACACCGTGCTCTCTTGCTCTGACAACAGGCTTTGTTTATAGACATTAGCGTTACAATGCTTTTAAAATAAACAGCCACTTCACACTGCAGTGAGTAAAGATGCCCATTGGAATTGAAACTTTTCTGTAAAGTTGTTAAATTAAACATTTTACCTTGAAGACGCTTTTTTCCCCTGAATCAGCATGCCTTAAGCTCATACCCAAGGTGAGAACAGGCCCAATCATGTCTCCAGTAGGGTGAGCATCTGCAGCACATGCCTGCGTGTGTGTTTTACAGACTGTCTCGTAGAAAGACTCTTCCATGACGCAGTGATGGCTAGTAAACATCAACACCATCATCAAGTGTTACAGAGCTACAGTATCATCATAATTAAATCGAGCAACAGCTGAACACTGAATGAGATCATTCAGCAGATGTGAGGTAACTGTGCCCTATGAATCGAAGTTACAAATCAAGATATGCAATTATTACTATAATGTATATTTCCGCCAGCAAAACAGAAGTAACAGCAGTACAGCTATTAAAGTAGTTCCTACATGCCAATAACAGTTAATGCACAGTTAAAGGACTGGAAGGGAAGTAATACAGAGAAAACTGTAGAACGCAGCTATTCATTAAGCAACTTGCACACCAAATATGGCTACTCTAGAACAAAATAACGAACACAGGAAGGCAATTATCCCCCCTCCCCTGATTGATTTCTAATGAGATATTTGTCTGCGACACGTGCGTAGCATCAGGTGGTGTGTCTTCACACAGTTTTACACACCAAGACTTTTAATACAGAAGCTGAAAATAAGCACATAGTAAAGTTAATAATTGAATTAAAATTGCCAAACATTTATAGACCTCACAGCATGGTTTTAATTTCAAATAAATTAATTTAATTAAATAAAATAAATATTCCTCACTAGGGTACAAGTCTGGCATGCCTTATGCAGAGAAAAGTATCGGGACACCTGATTTTTAAGGCATTTGTAGTTCTTCCCCAAACTGTTACCACAAAGTTGGAGGTACACAACTGTGAAATATAACCTGTACCAGCATGACAGTGCCCGTGTGCACAAAGCCAGCTCCATGAAGATATGCTTTACATTGATTTGAAAGAAAGATTGTCCACAAACCTCAGTCCATATAGTGTATGTGCATATACAGATATTAATTTAAACAATCTGATTTAGGTATATAAAAAAAGACATCTTGGGCCGTTCACCTGGTATTGTTTTCTTTTAAACAGGCCTGGTCTCAATACCCCTGTCCATGATATCACACTAAATTGTCTTTAGTAAATCACAAAGACTGCAACGTTTCCAGTATGTAAAATCCAAAGAACTACAACACACAAAAGGATTTCAACATGGCCAAACTTTTACAGACTGTATGCAACATAGAAATTGTCCATTTCACCGGCAGTCATATAAATAATTCACAGCCAGCAGTTTTGTAGCTGATAACAAAATCCAAAGCAGAACCAGTTTTGAGACGTGCCGTCAGGGTGATACATCAAAGATCGCTATCTGGTTATAGTGAATAAGAGCCACCTGGATATGCAGTACACAGCTCTACAACAGCTGAAGCCTCTGGGCAGAGAACGTGTTTAGTTTCTTTTTTATGGGCTTCACGTCTATAAGCCAACTGAGTCACAGCCATCTGATATACTTGATACATGAAAGCTCTACAGACCGAGCAGTCAAAAGCGAGTTGGGCAAATGTAAAGCGCTAGAACCTTTTGTTAAATAAGATAAAAGAGAAAAAAACAACATGAGACGGCCGTGGTCTCATCGCGTCTGCGCCCAGCGCCAACACTGTATAATGTATTATGATATTTAATCCAGTTTATTTCTCCATGGTAGCAATGGCAGAAATACAAGCATTGTTGACAATTCATAGCATACAATAATAATAACCAACACAATATTTTCTCGTTTCTTTTTTTTGGTCTCAATCAAAAACATATATTCTGCCCTAGGCCTTCAATTAAGCAGTACATGCAAACAAAGTAAAAAAACATGGAATGATGAGAATGGGTCATATACACAGAAAACCACGAATAAAGGAACAGTTTCTTTCTGCTCTAGGACATTTTTGTAAGAAACTCCTAAAGTGGGGCAGAGTTCAGCATTTCTCAGCTTGTGATTAGTACTGGATTCATCGGAGCTGCTGTACCTTTCATAATCCTGTAATTCTTATTTTATAGTATGGTACAGGAAACAATAAACATTTAATATTTTATTTCAAATCCAACATATTCATGAATTTATTTCATAGAGAATATACAGTATGCATTATAACTAGTCATGAAAGGTTATTGCAATAAGAGCTGTTTTCAGTACCAATCTGATTTAAATTCCTAATTTCCTTAAGCTAAACAGCAAAGTTAGAAAAACACTGTTGTGTAAATTCTCATGATAGCTGCATGCACACACATCATTCTTTGAAACAAAATGCCTTCTAGCAGACAGAGACATAAATTATCATTCCACTATACATTTCTTTCCCCAGATAATGTTTTCTACAAGTGTAGAATTCCCCCGGGGCTTGTTGTTTAATTAAGAAGTCAAGTCCAATAACCTATAAAACTAAGGATCTCCAGTAATAAAATTAGCTGGATATAATGCAACAAGGGCTGGTATTGGTCCAAGATGAACCCTTTTTGGCATGGGAAGAAATGATCAGTTACTAAACACTGGCCTGACTAGTGAAAACTGATAGCTGCTTTTTTATGACATCTCAGCACCTCTGGTGTCAAACAACACACTGTATGGGTTTTGTTTATTAAAAGCCACCCATTCACACATCCAGCTCTCTGTTTCTAACATCATCAGCAGAACACTTGTGCTTTACCTACTGACAGGTGTAGTTTATGTTTACATGCAAAACATAGGGGTCACAATATCCACTAGTCAGTCCATGATAATCAGGTTTCAGGGTTCTATAACAATCAGACTAACTTTGTATGTTTTATAGATTTCTAAGACAAATATAATTTATGATAAATCATTATCCTGATTTCTGTTTTCAAATAATTTCCAAAATAATTTCCAATGTCAAAACTTTTTTTCCCCCTTTTACGTTAGTCATCAAATTTGGTCAACTATTTTAGACCCAGACCCAATGGTTAGTTTGGTTTAGAGATACACATTGGAAGCTATTATTGTAGTGTTGTATTATTGTATTCCCACACATGCACAATCCATTAAAATCTAAAGAAAAGTCTAACATGACATGACATGATATGAAACATCTGGAGGGTTTAATCTATTTATGCATGAAAGAGTTAACACAGCTTTTGATCCTGGTCCTGGAAAGCCACCTGTCTTGCACATTTTTTGTGTTTTCCATGCTCAAACACTTTTACTCGAAAAAGGTTGTTAATTAGCCAATTAGTTGAATCAGGTGTGTTGGGAGCAAAGAAAGCACTAAAATGTGCAGGACAGTTGGTTCTCCAGAATCAGGATCAAGACATTTTAGAGTTCATTACCTGGTTCAAATGACCATAAAACCACTTCATAATGACTTGCATAGATTATTAAGTAGTTGTAATTTAGCAGTAGTCTGATTGTGTAACAAATGAATACATACATAGAATAACTGGCAAAGTTCCTTTCTATTGAAAATCCTGCTATAAACGGGAACAGCTTTTTAGACATTCTTGAGAACGAGACACGCCTAATATTTGAATAAAGCTTTCTTGTTTAAAATGGTGCTATCCTGTTGACTTTTAGTAGTAATGACAAAAAAATATGTTTTAGATGAGAAATTAATTAGGTGATCACGTTGACCAGTCAATAACAAATTAACTACAGTGTATGTAATCATTTCCCAATAGGATCAACAATGTTTATGCATTCTGGTAAACATAGTGTCAGGCAATTTCTAGGCAATTATAAATCCAGTTTGAGGAGTGGAAGCAATATAATATGTGAAAAAAGGGACAAAGATGACAGATTACAAGAACAAAAGCAAGAACGGAAATGAACAAATAAAACAAGATCTGGACTCAAATGTGTGTTCAAGTTTCTTTACTTGTCTTAAAACCATAAAAGCTTGTAAAACTGTCCAAGAACCTAACCTAACCTCTTGCTCACCCCTTTTAAAGAATTGAGGAAGACACTCACTTTGGAGTAAACATCCTACATCATTTTCTAAATTTGCAGCATTCAGGCATGTTTTTTTAAAACTGCATTATCATCAGCTCAATTGCTCAATGAATTCCAGTCCAGTGTAAGGAGTTAGATCATCAGAAGTTAAAGTTAAATTGAGATTTAAGTTTAAACACAACAATTAAGTAACATTACGGTGTTTAGTAATTTTTTTAATAAATAGGTAAATTAATCAAACTAGTTATTAGACTGATGGATTTTAAGACCTGAAAACTGAAAGAACACTATGAGAAAATACTGCAGCTGTTGGAGACGTGCTTACAACAGATGACTGGAATTTGGGGGTTAACATCTCTGGTTTAACTCACTGATCCCCAGATGTGTCTGTTTCTTTTTGATGGCAGAGCCTAGCTGGACTAATCTGCTGCATACAAGTTTTCGCTATGGGAATGGCATGTCAGAAGCACAGCCACGCCACTTTAGCCATAGCTTCATCCCTGGGCATGCAGAGCTGATACGAGCTCAAAGCATTACTCACTTATACGCAGAACCTGCAGATTACAGTTTGAGAGGTATGCTGATATGTAACTTAGAAACAGGATTTCTACTTTATCAAACTAATTAAGAAAAACACTGCTCTAAAAAAAAACCCCATTGACACCAAGGTAATGAAATGAGAAACACTAATTAAACTAAATATAAAGTGCTTTTACATGTCAAAGGTTTATAACTTTCATTCCACATGTGTTTCAATGTCTCAGCATCCTGTGAAACTACTTGGCAACTGAAAGTCATACAAAGTCATTCTATATCATGTTGACATGCACAAACTGAAACGTCTTCTTCAGAATTTTACAAATAGTTAATGGAAAGAAATATGAGGCACAATAAATTTACTCTTAATAACCAGATTTCTGTAAAATTAGACATATTATGCTATAGAACTCAAACTATCATATTTAAAGTCATTAAGGACCAATTAAAGTCATTATCATATATACTTCAATCTCCAGAAATAATAAAACATTCAACACAAGGTAATACCTCAACTAAAACCTGTAAAAGACAAAGAAAACACCTCTTAAATGGAAACAAGTTTTTTCCTCATTTATAGAGCGACAGCAATTCAAAGTGGCTACATTAGAAGATCACGAGGGGTAAACCACACAAGCACTACTTTACCTTTAAATGAGTTCTGAGTTTAGTATTTGGAACTATTCGCTTTCAGTCAGTCAACATATTGACATGTTTGCTTGTTAAAATTTTAAACAGTGACTATAGATATAGCTATTTGAGAAGAAAAATATACACCTGTGTACTCATACACCTATAGATGATATACTTAATCATCATTAACTGGCAAGCTTTTTTTTATGCAATTTGGCATCTGTGTTTTTTTTTTTCCTTTTACAAGCCATAAATACTGAGGTGAAAATGGCAATTTAGAAGGCAAGTGGAAAGCAGAAATAGGCTTCAGCCTGGATCAGGTGTCAGGTCATTTAGGTAGAAGTGGAAGCGAAACAGGATTGCATGGTGTTTTGTTGCTATGCCTGAAACACCCTGTATGGCAACAAGCTGTTTTATGTAAATAAACCAAAACATGGATGACCAAAGAAAAACATTTAAAGCACACTTTATTTTTTTTTTTTTTTAAATGGTGTACTCATGTTAAATACAAATGAAACTTTGAAGAACAATGAGCCATTTTACTCAAGACCATAACTATTATGCAAGACTATTCCTGGGGTGACTTGGGGGAAACAAACAAAGCTCTGGGCTAACTAAACGGATTCAACAAATCTGAACAATACAAACTGTTTAGCTATAAGCAACATTGGTTTTCTGTGATGTACAAGCTTAAAATTGGAACAAGCATTGCCGTAATAATACATGCATGGCACTCGAGTATTTAACATTCGAATTTACCCAATACTGGCACGTAATCCTGACAGTCATGACAATTTAAGGAAAGCTTCTTTCGTACAATAGTGGTTAGGTGTCGGCACACGTCCAAAATCACATCGTATTTCAGTACACAAAAATAACCTGCACTTTACATGGGTCACATAATAAAACCTGACCAAATCTCAAAAAACATATTTGGTCAGAATTAGCTATATTGCTTGGCTCGCTCTTTTTTGTTTTTATCAGGACTCTATACTAGCATCGAGCAATCCTCATCAAAGGTGCATGCTCTGCAGATTTTCATATGGACAAGCCTTCATTTTTTTAGAGAAGGAGAGAAAGAAAAACAGGGCCATGCAGAAAGTTCAGGGTGGGGGAGGGGTTTTTTTGCTGAAACAGATCTCAAATAAACACTTTTGTTTAGAAAAATGTTGAAAGGGCCATCATACCAGGTTACACCTACAAAATGCAACACTTGTCCATATAATTATATTGAAAATGTACTTTCTTTATATAAAGCTACTGCATTTTTTGCTTAATCGTCAACAGGACCATAATCTATTCTCAACACAATGTTGTGATTGCAATGCAGCCCAGGCTATCAAAGATGCAAATTCTGTTCAGATGCGAGAAAACATGCTCCATTTACAGAAATAGAACAGGATGTGTTCAAAACTCAAGGGCATCTCCACAAAAAGTTCGTCTCACCCCAGATTCAGGCCAGAGTCTCAAGCAACCCAGTTGACGAGCTAAATTAAACTATGCAGAAGCAGAATTTGTGACAGACCTGCAAGTCTGGCATAACATATTTGAGACAAGGCAACCCGGAAGCCAGACCAGACACAAAAGCAGAAAAACCTGTCAGTTATCTACACAATCATGAATGCCATGTCTATACAAACAAACTTTCAAAAACAACCAGCATAGAGCCAAGATTAAATAATTTAAAAAACAGTTCCAAAAATAATCATTATTATTGACAATGACTAACTAACTGCAAACGAGCGCTAGACAACTTTAAAATACACCAAGAATCATGTTGGACCAGGAGCATTTCAGTATGCAGAGTAAAAAGACTTGCTCAAGTTTATATCTGAAGTCAGTAACAAGGGGCTGGACTCAGTATTGAGGTGACATCATTGGACTTGGTCTCAACTCTCTTCATGTTGGGATTTTATGAAGACATCTGGAACTGCTACAATGTGGAACTGATTGGATTGGAATCTGAGCAGTGTTTGAGCATTGATATCAGAAATGGTAGTCTGGCTATATTCTATTAACATGAACAATGGTTCAGATATCACATTTACTCATGTGTAAAGTATCTCATTTGCACTGAAAGTTGATGGCATGCCAAAAACGTGTTCTTGTGAGACCAGTGTCTGCTCTTCAGTGCATCAGAAATAGCTGATTCTAACGTTTAAAACATTTTATTGGACCTGACTGCTTAATTAGAACCACAACTGGTGTTTGAGGGAGCTTAAGAGACTGGCACACCAAGAGCAATTAGTTTAAAAACACCTACAATTTAAAACTCTTATTTTTTTTATTTAATTAAAAAATGTGTGCCATTAAAAGAGGGCTTAAAAGTGTCCTTACCAAAGTGAGGGGTGCTTGACATTCTGTACTCAGTGCTGATTACGGTTCCCTGGTGGTCTAGTGGTTAGGATGCGGCGCTCTCACTGCTGCGGCCTGCGTTCGATTCCCAGTCAGGGAACTGACCCCAGCCATTAGGGTTGCACAAGCCAGTGCACTCTTAGTGCCAGTCCCAAGCCCGGATAAATGGGGAGGGTTGTGTTGGGGAGGGTTGCGTTAGGAAGGGCATCCAGCGTAAAAAGAAATGTGCCAAATCCCCTTCTGGGAAAAGCCGAAAGAAAGTTTTACTCAATGCTGACTATAACATTCAGGAAAGATAAAACTTCTCTCATAAACAAGTCAGGAAGAGACTTTCTATACATTTTTTTACAGCTTCTCCTGACAAATGAACTTTGCCCCTGCACTTGCACTCATTTCTTTTCATCATTAACCATCTGTTGTTACTTGCTTCAGGATATGACCCAACAAAGACCAACTTTCAGGTTCTTTGTAAATCCAAGTTCCCAAATCTAAGCTGTAAAACACATTATTATTATGTGTGGCAGCATTAAATATTCCACTGAGGGCTTGCACTGGCCCACAGTTCACAGAGGCTTCTCGAAGGATAATGTCAAATCAAATTAAATTGTATTTGTCACATACACATACATATAGAGTACGACATGCAGTGAAATGCTTTGATGTGCAGGGCATGTTTTTAAAATTTAAGTAACAAAAGAACAGGGACCAAACAGCTGCAACGGAGTGCAGTGGTGTGCCAAAATCAGTCTCTAAAGAACAAGTGCTACTTTCATTTATTAAGAAAAATTGGTTTAGCCCTGCCAAAAAAACAGGGAGTCTAAACAAAGCCTCATGTCAATTGCAACACACTTTAAAAAATAATTCCACTAAAAACAAGTAGGATATGTGGTACCTTTAAAACTCTCCAGAAGAACACAGTGGGCTTTTGTACAGTTTCTACACCTAGGCATGTAATCAATTTTCAGAGGAATGCTCCATGAACCACTTTCCAACACACTGGTCTGGCTTCTAAACTCATATGCCTGTCCCCTTTTCCCTTCTTTTGCCACCTTTTTGTCATGTCTGAGGATATCTGGGCTTCCCTGGCACAATATACTGATCACAATGCTCTAAAGAACGATGACTGTTTTTTTTGGCCCATTGCCTTGTTTTGTCTGATCAGCCCTAACAGTGCTGACGATGGTGAAAGCACAGCATCCATCCATCTTCCCACAGTTAGGTTTGATCTCCCAGATTTCAGAACACTAAAAGCCGTGTAAAACAACCACTGAGTGGATGCATGGATACTAAATTCAAAAACCCAGTCTCACAGCTTGTTAAATATCCTTCACAGTAGTGTTTTTCCATTTTCAAACCTGGAAATTCAACATAAGAAAATGTTCAGATTTCCCTGTTGTCACCAACTGGTCTAGTCTGAAAAAAAAGTCCCATTCCCTGTCATTGCTGAGAAGACTACAATGCAAGGAGCTCCACCTTTAGCCCTTAGTATAGCACAGCAAAGCGATAATATCCATTGATAAATTAATCCTGTAGGTCGCTATTGTATAAATTGTTAATTATACAACCATACAAAAACCTTTTGAGTTATTGCCAATGGGGAGCTCTATGCCACCAGTCAAGCCTAGTCATAGCTCATCTAGCTACTAATTTGTATTCCTGAAATATCTTGACAATATATTTTGAACAGAAAAGTCACAACTGATGAAAATTTTTTTATACATCTGACCTTGACGTGGTTTAAATCACATCCAAAATTTATAATAATTTTCCATATAAATCCTACAAACATTCAACCATTCATTCTTAAAAAACATTGCCACACAAAGCAAAAAAGGGAGTGTCATTGAAAAGAATGTGACCAAATGACAATTAAGCTGTCATTTTGTGCAGCAAACCTGTGTTCGTATGAAGTCTAGAGGAATAAAGAAAGAGGGCAAGGAAACCAGCAGCAGCCTTTAATAAATTAAGAAAATCCTTCTATTCAAACACAGGCAAAGAACAACCTGCTCCCTGACCCAAGAGGAATACAGAAGGTCAAAGGGGCCTGTGAGGAGGTTTCAGACGACTGAAGGCCATGGTGAGTGCAAACACTGCTGAAACAATCACAAGCTCAGTGCCATATGCTCCTATTAATGTTAATATAAATACTTCTGTGTCCAATCATGCAAACCCAACACCAGAAAATGTTGCAAGTTCCTAACTCAGAGGTACAGAACAATGGACATTGTACCATTCCAGCACTCATCTCTCCAGTTCAGTGAAATCTGAAATCTCAAGTTGACTTCAATAATGGCTTAAACGAAGAAGACAGCACCTTGGATAAGTGGCTGATTAATTAAAATTACTTAGGGATTATTTTAAAATAAGCTTTTAAAGCAAACCTGACTTTCAAAAGCGTGCAGTGATGAACAAGAAGTTAAATAAATCCATGCCAGTTGAGATAGATGATGAAGAGATATGAGAACAAGGGAAATAAAATATTTTTCAAAAGCACCATGAGGAGGGGCAAAGATCAGAGGTAATTACAGTCACCAGACCATGCACATAATCTTACCACCTCAGCAAAAGAGAAAAACACAAAACAAAACCTGACTACTCAGACATGTATGCAGGCTCCTAATGCAACCACTAAACCTGTAGACTACAAGAGCCAGATTCCTGAGTCATCAGAATTAAAATATCAGGTGCAGTGGGCAAACTTGCTGGAAGGGCAAAGCAGGACCGGATTAATGACAAGCAGAGCCTCTGAAAATAAATTATGCTAAATGAGACCATTGTGTGCTCCAAGTGAACCACAAAAGTCAGAGAATAGGACATTCAAATGGCCACACAGGCCCATTGTCATTGCCGGTTGGGTGGGACGCGATATCACAAAGCTTGGCATAACCGAACAGGCTCTTTGCCTCCCGCAATGTTGCGCATTACCATGCCACGATCTCTCACAAGGCCTAAACCAAAGGGTTTCTTATCCAGTCTGATAGAAGCTAAACAAACAGAGCAAACAAAAACTGTAATTGTGCCTTATACTCTTCCACTGAATGGTGGAGATAACCCCAAGAGTGATACTGTATATCAGTAGCACAGTACTGGACCTAAACTTAAAAAAAAAAAAAAACATTCATTTGATAATTTTTTTTTGCTTTTTGGCAGGAATACTTAGAGTAAAAGGTAAAAGAATACAAGGAAGTATGAACGCAGATTACATAATTAAAAACCTTCCACAATGTTAGAAGGCAAAAGAAAAAAAGAAAGAATTTAGTTTTGCAAATCAGGTGAACTGGTTATAAAAGCGATGCTTGCTACAGGGAATTCTGCTTCTGTCCACACCCACTAATCACAGTAGAGATTAGTGTGTGCAGAAGGTGGACTGTGATGGTTGATTGTGTGTATCCCAGCTGTCCCCCTGACCACCCCATCAACAGCGGAAATGATTATCACTCCCAGTGGCATCTCGCCTTTCTCCTCTCACCTCATTTGCAAACATGAGCTACTGACGTAGGGACAGTTCGGCACAAGCCAGAGTAACTCAACACCTCACAAATTAAATTGGCTCTTCACACACACACACACACACACACACACACACACACACACACACACACACACACACACACACACACACAACTGGGCATTTTTTCTTACCAGTGGTAACAAAGAGAGTGTGACACACACAAGCTATGCTTTTCCAAAATACTCTTCTGTTCATTATTTCAGCATTGAGCCTGGGAAGATTTACAGACTAAGATTAATTAAGCCAGAGACAGCTCCATCTGTCATGTGTTTAACAACTGCACACACTATCTCAACAAGAGCACTGTAGCTTCTGCAAGAAGAAGAGTAAACGTTAAACATAACATGTAGCTTTTCATTAACAGCAGCTAGCCATATTTTGACAAAAGAAGCAAACGAAATAAAACAAAGATGTAAAATGAATAGGTTACCTCTTATTGCCATGATGTTACATGCAACACAAAACCAGCCCGTGTTTTATATAATCCAGGCCAAACAAAATTTTTTTTTTAAAAACAAGACACCAAGTATTAAATCAAACCAATTTAAGTAGATGTTAATGTTTGATATTTGACATCTACACAAAAATATGATATTGTAGGAAAAAAACGTGTCGCTTTAATTTGCCGCCCAATTCCAATTTGCATACTTCCAATACAAAATGAACCATCACCCATTTCTTTGAATAGATAGGAGCACTGGGATTTACTCTCACGCATTCATCCTCGGCAACTGCTTTTTCATCGTAAGGGTCATAGTGGTTCCAGATGCTCACTCCTTCCTCACTTTTAGGCAAATTAAAGCCGCCAGTCCACCAACGGGCCTGGTTTTGTCAGGTAGAATAAACTGGAAAAACCAGAGAAAACTCAGGGTCAGGATCAAACTGAAGTGTAGGTGAGGTGGCCATGCTACACACTGCCCCACTGTGACACAGTATTTTAAAGCTGACTATTTAAAATAGTATTCTAACAGTTTTTTTAAGTTAAATTATGTGCAGTTGAATACGATTTAAACAATTTTCTTACTCATTGAGCCTGCCCTCATTCCTGCACATGTGCACAAAGCTGTCATAACATTACACTCAAACATTCAACTGCATGAACGGCAAGTTGCAACTCTCCAAACATGCACCTCGTAATCATTTATGAGGATGAGAAGGGACTTTGGGGGCATGTCGATATAATGGCTGACAAGAGGCCTATCCAAATATAAACAAACATTCTTGACAAAAAAATAAAAGTTTCCAAACTGTTCATACATTACTTGAATCGCACTTGTGCTGAAACTATGACCCAAAATATTATTCTATATATTATATTGTAACAATAAAATAGTACTATCGCATTATTAACATGTTGTACATCCATTTAAATACATAAATGCAAAAATCTGCTTTGTCAGGGAAGTACATCCTCTAGGTTCACTCTATTATATTGCTTTAGTTTACTGTGTGATCACTAAGTCTATAATTAACAAAAGAGGAACATGCTGACTATAGTACTGATTCCATTACTGAGAGATCAATTAATCAATTAAAATTGTGAGCAATTCAAATCCACAGGCAAAGCTTTCATTAGACTAGGTTTCTTTTGTGTCCTACACACAGGACCATCCATTAGTTTCGAAAACACCATGTCTATCTTTAGCTGCATCAATTCTGTGCTGAATCTACAATCAGTTTGTCCACAGTTCTACAAAGACTCCTCCATTCCTCTGCACTCATCACGCTATCACAGTCTTCCTCACCCTAATTATAAGGCTTGTTCAGTTTAGCTGTTGAAGCATGAGACCTGCGATTTCTTCAAGGAATGCCGCCTCCTCACAAACACAATGTTCTCGCAAAAAGCCCTCAGGGAAGGGGGTTGACTGCTCGTCTGAGCCGAGGCACTGGTACAGCCTCCCACTAGGCCCTGCACCGAGTAGGAGTTAACTAGACCACCAAGCGTAATCAGGATGGGCTACGCCTTACTTAAGGTCAGCGCAATTATTTGCAAGAGGAATTAATGTACAAATTTTGAAGTTGCAGCAGAAAAAAATGCTCACCCAAATAAATAGGGATTGTGTGCTGTGAAATATTATTCATCCGAGTTTCATGGCCTTGCAATAAAGACAGAGCTTTTGTAAAAGGGATACAATATTCTTTTGTGAGAAGGGGGCAAAAAAGTAAACAGTGGGTGTGTGTAAACTGTTCAAACTCGGCTGAACTAAGTCACATGGCAAACAAACATGTCTATGAAATGGGTGGAGGATTGCAACATGGATTAAAGCTACACATGCTATTGTGATTATATTGCAACACAGAGCGGTATATAAACACTGCTGAATCCTTGGTGTGTCACTTAAAAACAAACACTGTTTTACATTCTGGCACAATATTTGGATTCATAAAGAGGGTGATATCAGATAAGTAGTACATTTAATGGTTGCAAATTATATACCAAGTGTACCAAGGGTAGGGATGTTCACATTATGGCATTGAAGAATTTGTAAACTGGCATATTTCCTTTTTGATTTTCCAAATATTTATATGATTAATGCATTGGTTATCTCAATAACAACTAACAATGGCAGAGATTTCACATTGTTCTATATATTTATATAACAAGTGTTCATTTAATCACAATGTTTTGTGTGAACAGAGAATGCACTCAGGAGACAGGGGTCAGTTGAAGTATCATCATCTCTCACCAGGCTGTTCTCTGCCAGTGAATATGAACTGCTTCTACACTGAGCTTTTCAATTCTGAAATGTTTAGGCACAAAAGTGAAAGCTCAGGACTGCACCTGAGATCATCGAATCACTCTTGAAACGTTACAACTGTTTTATGATTATCACCTCAAATAATTCCACACTATTATAACAAAATACGGTGTGCATCTCTGCACATTAAAAGAAAATGTAATCCCAAACGTCCACAGAAACGAACAGCTAACAGCTGGAAGGTTATAGGAGGAATCTTCTTCAGCTGTTCTAGTTGCCTCTGATCCCATTTCTTGGCTGACAGTAACAGAGCCTGATGTGGTTTGTCGTATTTGTTGTAGCCTTTCCGGCTCAAGATTCAACATGATGTGCCTTTTGAGATCGTTTTCTGCTCACCGAGGTTGTAAAGTGGTTATTTCGAGTTATTATAGACATCCTGTCAGTTCGAACAGTCTGCCCATTTTCCTTTGACCTCTCTCATCATAAAGTGTTTCCTGCACGCAGCAGTTGATTTTTGTTTTGTTTTTCCACACCGTGTTGTGTAAACGCTACACACTGGCGTGTGTGAGAATCCCAGGAGAGCGGTTTGTGAAATATACAAACCAATAAACATTTATTTCTTTCTTTGTGTATGTGTTTCTCTCTCTTTCCTGATATACAGGTGTTTCTAATAATAGCTGCATTTCCTAATAGACACTGCTGTCAATATTCACTGCTCACTTTCAATAAACTTTTCACCACCACGTCTATACAATTCCTTCAGGGTATTAACAATAAACTCCAGCAATAAATCTCTGGATGACTTTTGAACCCATGAAACGCGCCTGATCACAACACAACACAACATGACCAACCAACAGAGCAGCACCATGAGCAAACAGATCATTATTAAAGCCCATGCGCACTAACCCTCTACACCAAACAGTATTCTTCTCAGCCTTATTGCCCTCTCAGCTTTTTACACGTTATTGCCGGGTAATTATTAATGTTGCAGTCTTGCTTGAGAGATTGCATGATCGCACCTTTATGTGTTATATGTAAATTGGAAAGTGATCACTAATAGACTTTGCAATGGAAAGTGAATATAATGAAGGAAACAGTCAATCGTTGAAAGGTATGTTAAAGGTCCACTGTTTAAATCCAACAGATGCAGCTCGGAATCTGCAGCAGGTTTTTGTCAACATATAAACAGTAAATCCACAGCGGCACGATCGCCCTTCCCTGTTCAAGCAGTCCGGCAATCACTAAATGAACGTGATACAGCTCTCACCAAACGCGCGTGAACACGCACCATCATTAAGAATCTACTAACATAAATGAATTAACCAACCACCTGCATAATAAACAAAAAAATACCTCCTGCGTTGATCCACCACGCTTCCTAAACGCTGCATTGTTCCTTGATAGTGAAACCCAGCCGGTGTGTGTGTGTGTCAGCACTGAGCCAAGCCGAATGAAAGTTGACATCATCGTCCTCCTTTTACTACTCGAGGACCGAGTGCGCATGCGCACCCATCCGCATTCTGGGAAATGAAGTGTTCAGTTCGAGTAGATTCCAAGGTCCTTACGTGCTTGCTTGTTTTTCTTCTTTTGTGTATTATCATTTAGAAAGCCAAGGCTCTAAAGTAAAACTTATAGCAGACTCTATCTATTTTTTCAATTGGGATCACGTCAAAATGAACTCTCTTGTATCACTAAAGCATTACTGTATTTCTACATAATGATTATAAATTATATAAGTAGTGTTCTGCTTTAGGGCCTATTTACAAAATGCTCACACTTTACAAGGAGTTCCCGGCCCCTGTTATTCCAATTTCCGCTCCTCCATATTAAATTATGGAGAGAAGGACATTCATCTGGATTCCTATCATGATGTGACAGCAGCAGACCAGGGCACAACTAGTCCTTTCTAGGGCCGTAATAAGAAAGTAAACTGAAACCTAATGATTCCTCTTCTAAAGTATTTTATAATCATATGTAAAAGGTTTAATAATGCAGGAGTTTGTTATTCAGTGCATCCTGTCTCCCATTCCCAAGTAATAATCTCTGTATACTCGTTCTGCTTGCAGAGAAACAATAATTAGATACGAGTGTTTTATTCATTAAATTAAATTTTTTTAAACTCTGTAAAGTAGCCTTTTATAACGAATTTTAAAATGCAGAAATCGTTTACACGTGTTTTATCCTCAATTGGAATCATATTATAAAGGTAATTATATACAGTACAAAGGATTTTTCAAAAGGGAGTTTTTCCTTGCCACAGTTGCCATGGCTTGCTCATCAGGGATAAATGCACACCATTCACCTTAACTCTTAAAATTCTGTAAAGCTGCTTTGAGACAATGTCTGTTGTTAAAAGCACTCTAAAAAATAAACTTGACTTGACTTGAAAGGAATTAGATTTAAATCTGATTAAATCTGATGTTAATTTATAATTTATTATAATTTATTTGAGCATACTGTATATGTGTCTTTTTATTAACATCTTCTGCACATACTGCAGTCGTTTTTCCTTGCATCTTGTTTACCAGACCTTTCCAATTGTCATATAGTAAATCAAATCAATTAGGCTCATGCACATGCTTTTGTTTAAATTTAAAATCTATGATTAACTATTTAACCTACCATAGAGGTAAAGAGGTTTAGAGCATAGTGCAAAAGATTAGATCCAAAGATTAGATTAGATCTCATCATCATCATCATCATCATCATCATCATCATTATCATCAGTCGGCTGCAAATATTTGTGGTTTGCAGGCGTCAACAATCTTCTTTCATTCCGTTCTGTTTTTTGCTGCTGTTCTCATTTCGTCAACTGATGGTGGTATCTCACTGTTGATCAATTTGCCTATGTACTGCAAATTAGATCCCCATATTTGGAAAAAGAAGATGAAAATGCATCACTGCTTATAATGTATGAATAATGTAAATATATTTGTATGTATACATTTGTATTAAATGTAACAGTGTACAGCAACAGTGAATAAAAGAGATTTATAGACTTAATCTATAAACACTGTTGTTTTTAGTTTGCCGTTTTTAGGCACTTCCACGTTCTTCACGCACTTCCAGGAATTCAAGCCCTTGCTTATATTAGCATGAATCAGTCTTATGGTTTCAATATACTGATTATGTGCAGCTTTCAATTCTTCAGAACTGCTTTGGAAACTGGGTACCTTTGAATTCAAGATTTTCACAACCGAAAAGAATGCTTTTTTTATAAGGTTTGGACAATCAGGGAATTTTAAGTGGAGAACATCATTCCACGTCATTCGTTTCCCATCACCGTAAACAAACTGCAGAACAGTCAGCTCCTTCTGCAGAGTATTTTAATGAACAGCATTGAGACAAGGCCTACCTGCCTTTAAGTGCTTCTACTTACTTCATGGAGTGTTCAGGAACCAAAACAAGTTACTATAAGTTAATTATTACAAATAAGAGGCTTTCATGCAAAATCCAGACCTTCAACATAATGTACTGTATTAATAATAAACCCGATTGGGTTTTAAAAATGTTAATACAAAAACAAGTGAGAAGATTATGAATGATATGCAGTATGATACAGCCTTTACTTTTCTTGCAGCAATAAGTGTATGGAATGTGTTTTATTTGGTATCTAATTGTATAATTATGTTTGTTACATATCTGGAATATGTTTAAAATAAAATCCACTTCCTTCATTTCTTTGTCAGACTAAATTGCCTAGTTGTATAACATGTGTATTTATATAATTCAACTTTTCATTCCAACATTATTTCTGTTTCTATAGCGACAGTTGAGAAAACTGAGTAGTTATTTGTTGGGAGTTTGAATGTAATCAGTCCACAGCCTAATGTCAGCAGAAACATTTTCACAGGACACATATGCATTATAGATAACCTGTCTAAGTGAGAAAAGGCTAGCATCTGACTCTACCAACAGCAATAAAGCACAATGTTCTCAATACAATTCACTAAAAGCAATTAGGTAAAAAGTTTAAGAGTCAGGATTTTTAAAAGGTATAGCTGACCCTGAATCACATGAAATATGTTTATGTTAAAACATCACAGAGAGACACTGCTGTTTAATAAGAGAAATCCATCTGCAATCTCAAACATAAGTGAAAATGTTGCTGTTAACTGTAATGAAAAAGTCATGTGGGTTGCCAGGTGACTGTCAGTAAAAAAAACAGGCGTCTGTCTGTACTACATGACTGACCACTATTGTTCTCTAAAACTCAGAAGTCATGCTGCCACATTATCACCTGATGTTCTAGCCCTGTGGCTGATGTGTATGGTGAATGGTTGGGCAGGAACATCTGACTTAGATTAAGCATATTGTCACATTTCAGTCACAAAGAGAAGTATCCAGCAGAGTTCCTCAATTTGGGTTAAACTTTTTTGTTGTGATTAAGCATTTAGAGAGATGCATCTGGTGCAAAGGCTGGCCAAGGTGTTCAAAATACAAGTGGTAAAAGTGCTATTTCATCATAAATTTAAAAAGGCTATGATACAGTTTGCAAATGTGAGCCCACAGTTTAAATTCAAGACTTTGCATTTAGTGACTTTGCTTTATGGCATAATTTTATATTAGAAAATAATATGAGATCTTTATGATTCCCATCCCAAACTAACAAAATAAGATCCCGGGAATGTATTATTATTATTATTATTATTATTATTATTATTATTATTATTATTTATTCAACATATTCCTGTCACTATAGAAACATTAACAACACACAAGACTTATATAGGACTGTATAGGGTTAAATGTCAATTTTAGCATTCAAAACCAACAGATGACCTGTCTGTAATGTTCATGTTATTCTGAATGTCCTTTTAATGTGCTCTCTCTCTCTCTCTCTCTCTCTCTCTCTCCTCTGTTAATCACAATGACACTTACTGTAATGCAGCATGAGCAATTGGAAAAAGATGTGGCTGTCTTGGCTTTACGTATGTTATAGGAAGCAAAAAGTAACCTTTACCTGATCTGTAAGTTGTGATATTGATAGTGCAGAGTTAACTGGTGGGTGGAAATTGGCTCATTGTTATATCAACTACTTACAATCATCTCATCTTTACCTGGTTAAGCTATGATCTTGTCTGAAATAATAAAGTATTCATTTAGTTCATGCAGATCCAGAGTATTAATATTTACTATTGGCACAAGTCTGTGGTGCTACGTAAATGTTAGGAAAAGACACCACTTCCACCATTAAAGATGGGTTAATTAAAGAGTTGCTCTGCTCCTTACTGTGCTACAGGCCTCTGGGGCACAGGAACATAAAATAGAGCCTCTCACGCAAAGGACAAGCCCGGAGCAAACTTTAAAACTCGTCATAAACTAAATCAGTTTTTATTCTTTAGTTTGGTTTGTGTACCATATCCTTTTGGATTGGTGATGCATGTACTATATAACTACATAGAAATGTCTGCAAACTGCACCACAATATATAAAGTAATGACCCTAAACTAAACTTTGGTCTATTAACAGTGGTGCTTACAATGCAAAAGGTTTATTGATTCCAGAGATGGACTCCAGGAAAGAGCACTTAGTGCCGAAAGAGGTTTGATTCAAGCATGGGAAGGCAATAATTTTCTATGCTTTATGTTTTATTGAGGTCACATGGACATATGTGAAAAGGAAGGTGGTCAGGTAGACCCATAATTTTTTAGAGATTATGTGTAAAATGCTGTGTGCATTCTACAGAATGTACACAGATGTCTGACTGCACTTAGGACAATCATTTATCTGGTGTTTTCTGGCTCCTAAGTCCATCTTCATCTTTATTTAAACATTCGCCAGATTGTGTTATCTCGTCCTCCCACCTTGTCTTACAAAGAAACAATGAATGATGTTTACTGATGAAGCTTCTATATCCAGTTGCTCAATCATAACAGCCAAGTGATCGCTAGTCCATTATTATATGTCTGCTTTTATCTATGCCTTCCTGTAAGGATAAAAGTTAAACTCAAATGATGACTGCGTGATTACTGAACATTAAGCCTCTAATAGGTTTCAGTCAGCTTTTTAGCCTGGGTCCTTGGTGAAAGGGCTTAATCGCTGATGCTTTAATGACCATCAGTAGGGGAGGCAGGATGATCGATGGCTAGGGGAGAGCACAACAAAGCACAGCTCCATTCTTTAGCCGCCCATAACCCAGGAGACACACTGGGGCTCACTTCTGAGACCCAACACAGCCCTGAGGCGGCATAGGGACAACGTCAGCACGAGGGAACATCAAACTCTCCTCTAATAGCCTCTGCAGTGCAGATGGGTCACAAAAGACTGTCGAAAAAACCTTAATGACAGCTGGTGGAACAACTGATGAAAAATACGTGGACTGCAAAAAGAAATTATAAAATATTGAGATAAAAAGCTACTGTGTAAATCTGCATAAGATGAGATAGGAAGAGGACAAAGTTTGGGTAAAAAAATATAACAGGTAGAAATCATAAGGAAAATCTGAACATGATCCTGCCTATATAACTAAACTCACCTCACATCAAATGCACCTGCGTTTTAACTAAATAAAATATGGTAGTTTTTTTTTTTTTTTTTTTAAGTTAGAACACACACACTTGTAAAGAATGTCTTACAATCGCCCTTCAATGGAAGCTGTTTCAAAATGACAAGTGAGGTCCAGGGAGACACAGTCTGCCATTTAAATTTACAGCATTTTGCAGACATTTTTCTCAGCAGTTGAGGGTTATGGGCCTTGCAGGGTAGCTTGGTGGTGATGGGATTTGAACTTGATCTTCCAATCAGAAGTCCAACTTCTCAACCAATGAGCCAGCACTTACCCTTGGCAATAGGAAGTGGTAACTCAGTGGCTAAGAGTTTGGACTTTTGATCAGAAGGTCATGGGTTCAAATCCCACCACCAAAACAAAGCTGCCACTTAACTGCTATAACTGAGATAACTGTAAGTCGCTCTGCATAAGAGCGCCTGGCAAATGGCAAAAATGTAAATGCCAAGCCCTCAACTTCATTGAACATCACTGGGATGACATGGAACACAAACTACACTCCAGGTCTCCTCACCAAACATTACAGTCTGACCTTACTAATGCTTTTGAGGCTAAATGGTTTAAAATGTCTCTAAATCCAAAGGAAAGCCTTCCCAGGAGAGCAGATGTTTTTATAACAGCAAAGGGAGACAAAATGAGGATGGGTTCCACTTTTGAGTCTGGTTCCTCATAAGGTTTCTTCCTAATAACATCTAAGGGAGTTTTTCCTGGCCACAGTCGCCATGGCTTGCTCACACAGGGATAAATACACATACTTAACTCTTAAATACTGTAAAGCTTCTTTGAGACAATGTCCATTGTAAAACGTGCTATAGAAATAAACTTGACAAAATCTGGAATAAAAAGTCACTGAACATTAGATACAAACTTCACAGTCTCAGCATCCCTAGATTGATTCAGATCTTGGGATGTTCTCTGTACTGCCCAGTGATGTGGATGTATGTCTGCCTGGTGCCCTTTGATAACGTGGTGTTTCATCAGTACTGTATTTCTACCTCATATCCTTTGTTTCCAGGATAAGATTCACTACGACCCTGATTATGTGAAACCGTTTACTGGAGAGAGAGAGAGGAATGAATGAATTAATGAATGAAGTAAGAGCAATTTTTGGTTGTCAGGTAGAGCATTAAAAATCCATAAGATTGTGTCCATCTCTTAATTTGACACAATATAAAAACACTATCAACATCAGGCCAGGACACGGGAAAGTAAATAATTGGGGGGATTTTGAACACTAATAGATTGGGTCCCATCTGGAGAGTGGGATGTGAAGCTGTCACCCGTTCCCTTAAACTTTCAGCTCTCCCCTGAGATCTCACAGACCTCATCTGCCTTCCGCCGGGCCACCCCCCCATATTCACGTCAGAGTGAAAAGCCAAGCGTCATAGGCTTTTAACTATAAGCCAAAGGCATTGGGTTTTCATTACACCCAGCATATGGCTGTTTTTATTTGGAGTTTCAATCACAGATGGTGACTAAAACACGCATCTGCTTCCAATTAATCAGTGTGTAGTTTATTCAGTGGTGGAGAAATCAAATGGGAAAGGAGCTGCTAGTCAATAAGTCACTGCAGGCTGCTTGATGCTTAATGACAATAAAGGAAGCTGCAGAGTTTTGTAAGAAGATTCTAACATAGGCCTCATTATCCTGTGTAAGCCTGTAAGTAACACCTAATGAATATTTTATAAGTGAAATCCAGAGCTAATGACATATTTAAAATCAATATCGTCCAAATGGAAAAGCCTTATAAGAGCAATAAATAGAATGGATGTAAGACAAAAGTTTCTGTAGCTTTACATTACTTGCCCGGAGAATCTGAAAAATCCATTGAAGCCAAGAATCAATAATTGAACAAGACATAACAAGCCTAATGTCTCTGATTATGAGTATGCTTTCATGTCAAAAATCACTTACATACTTTATTTTATAGTATATGCATCATTATTTACTGTACGAAATATAACATTATATTCATCACAGTATAAAGCAATAGTTTCAGACATACAACTATCTAACAAACAAACATACTTTTTGATGTCACTTGTCAGGACTTTGAGATAAAAAAAAAAGTGCTTGCTACATAATTGTTGGTCAAACATTTTTCAGAGCTTTCAAAAGTAAGGAAAACAGCTGACTGTTGCACATGATCATGCTTTGACCATTTCTTGCCCTAGGGCACACTGTATTTATAGAAATCCATACAAAGTGCAAAATCCATGCAGCAAAAACACCTGCAGACATGAGATGTACGAATGCTGCGTGACGTTGTGCTGTATTCACTTAAGGAAATCCAATACCCTAAATATTTGCACACTTCTTTCACAGGGCCAGTGTCCAACACACCAGGAAACAATACAGCCAATCCATACAGACAGATGACAGAAAGTAAATTATAACTAACACTGACACCTAGTGGTTGAAAAGCAAAATTGCTTGCATATTCTGTTCATAAACAGCGTAAAACGTGGCAAATCGAATATGCAAATCACAAACCTAAATTCTTAATAACGCTTATTGGGTCCAGGAATAGATAACATTAAGCATTAGTTTATCCTGGTTCAGAATCACAGTGGCTCTGGAGGCTTTCCATGGAACACCAGGGAAGAGATCCCGTCTATTTCAGTGTAACACAACACAACGAACGAACACGCGCGCGCGCACACACACGCACGCACGCACACACACACACACACACACACATTTATTAGGTAACCAATAACGACAGTGATGCGGAAGTCCCGCCTACCTATATACACTTTTGTTTGCATCTATTCTCACCAGATCCTCTTAAGCAGGGGTGGCCAACCCGCGGCTCTCGAGCCGCATGTGGCTCTTTGCCTGATTTCATGCGGCTCTTACGTTCCTATCGAAGTACGTGTTTGTGTGGTTTTTTTTTGAATGTGCGTGTTTGCTTGAGTTCAATACGGTATTTTTTAGACTTAAATGATCTTGCCCCTACTGGGAAAATTGCGGTATTTTCATCTTACGCACATGCGCATTTGATGAAAATACCGTAATGAACTCAAGCGAAGCGAACACGCACATTAAAAAGAAACAAACTTCGATATGCAAAATTTACTTAAATTTTAAATAAACAATTTGCAAAACGAAAATATCAAAATGAACACATGACGTTTTAACAGAGTGGGAGAGTTTATATTTTTTTGTTAATGACAAGTCATTCTGCCTTATGTCAGGCGTCATTAGCGCATTTAAAAGTTTCAAATCTTCAGCACCACTTCAGCTCACTCCATGCTAACATCAACCAGGAATTTCTAAAAGGGACTGAACTTCACAAACGCTATTGTAAATTATTATATTTTTGTTTGTGGACTTGGTTGAACTGAGAGTTTGTGTGTGTGTGTGTGTGTGAGTGCACACAATGTATATTGTTGAAAATTACTGGCCTGTGGTCTTGGTACTGTAGGAGTCAATTTCTGTCATTATCATGTTGGTGTGTGACATTTATAATAAATCTGGCTGAGCAGAGGTGTGTGTGAGTGAGAGGGAGAGGGAGAGAGAGAGAGAGAGAGAGCAAGAGAGAGAGAGCGAGAGAGAGAGAGAGAGAGAGAGAGAGGAAGGGATGGGTGATGTTTGTATGTGCCCATGTGTATGATGTGGCCCTTTTTCACCTCACGTTAAGTGGGGTAAGGAAGGATAATTACTACAAGACCCGATTTCGATCTTGTTTATCTCCCAGTGTTCGCATCTCCGTTATAGCGCCTGTGAGCCCATCCATGTGCACGGTGTGGAGGTAAAAGATCCCTCATGACCGTGTGCATGCAGGCCTCATCCAAAGACTCTCATCCCCTGTGCATTGCATGTTCAGGAGATAGACACGCACTGGCTTTGCTTGCTAATCCCGAGTGCTGCCCGCATTGCTCTCGTTTCCTGTTAAGGGTTCTAGAGTGTCGTATGCGAGTCCCGGCCGCGAATAAAGGAGACCAATGTCTCTCTCCACCACCCGCAGAGAGGGACGAGGCTGCTTCTCAGACATGGTGTAGCTGGGGAGAGTTGATGGATGAAGTGTCTCCTGACCTTCCTCTGCTCTTTGATTCAAACCCTATGGAGAGGGCAAGGAAGAGGAGGAAGAAGATAATGAGGTTGCTCTTCTTTTGGAGGAATATTTGGAGGAAGACGAGGAGGATGCCAGGTGAGCTGGACCTCATTGAGATGTTGTGGAGAGCAGCCAAAAATCTCTCTATCGACTGGCCATCTCTGCACCAGTTAAGCAGCTGATTCCAGCCATCCCTGCATGTGTTGAAAAATGCTGCATTTTTGGGACAAACCCTTTTCACAGAGAGTACCTGTTAAGGGGTTCCATAGACTGGAGGTGCACAATATGGAGGATTTGGGGATGTGTGTGAAAAATTATACAAAAAACACAAAAAAGCTGAATCAGAGTTGCAACTTCCAGCTCTGCTGCTAGATGGCGCCACCACGCCATCTGTAAGCGGGAGCTGCAGTGGCCTGCTCTCTGATTTTGCAGAGAGTTGGCGTGCATGCGCAGTACACCCTTGGGTACTGTCCACAATACAACGAGGTTATCGTCTGCAATTTGCCTTAAGACCCCCACTCTTCAAAACATGGTTATTAGGGACGCCCAGAGAATCCTATTGGGAAAAATAGTTACCAATTATAACTACTAATACTGAACAAGAACCTATGTTACATATTGAAGTAGACGGAAAAAATACACCCATGTTAGTAGACACGGGAGCGGTTTATACACCGCTCAAAAAAATAAAGGGAACACTTGAACAACACATCCTAGATCTAAATGAATGAAATATTCTTATTAAATACTTTGTTCTTTACATAGTTGAATGTGCTGACCAGTGTTGGGGGTAACGTGTTACAAGTAACGTGCTTTACATAATAATATTACTTTTCTGGAGTAACGAGTAAAGTAGCGCGTGACTTTATAAATTTACACATTAATATTTGAGTTACTTTTTTAAAAAAGTAACGCGAGTTACTTTTCAGTTAAATTATTTTGCATAAAAAAATGAATTAAAATGAACGTAGTCACGTAGAATCGCGCACTCATACGTGCGAGCCGCGAGAACAGAAGCTGGTCAGAAGCGGAGATGGCAAACCAGAGCATTACATTACTGTGATGGAAGTATTCTTATTATTTTGAAATAGTCGAGGAAAAGGAGAAAGGAATAATGGTTAAGTGTAGATTATGTGTTGGTGAAAAGCTCAACACTACAGGTGTGTGTGTGTGTGTGTGAATGTGCTGACCAGTGTTGGGGTAACGTGTTACAAGTAACGTGCTTTACGTAATAATATTACTTTTCTGGAGTAACGAGTAAAGTAGCGCGTGACTTTATAAATTTACACATTAATATTTGAGTTACTTTTTAAAAAGTAACGCGAGTTACTTTTCAGTTAAATTATTTTGCATAAAAAATGAATTAAAATGAACGTAGTCACGTAGAATCGCGCACTCATACGTGCGAGCCGCGAGAACAGAAGCTGGTCAGAAGCGGAGATGGCAAACCAGAGCATTACATTACTGTGATGGAAGTATTCTTATTATTTTGAAATAGTCGAGGAAAAGGAAAAAGGAATAATGGTTAAGTGTAGATTATGTGTTGGTGAAAAGCTCAACACTACAGGTGTGTGTGTGTGTAATGTTGAATATATGGAAATGGAGACAGAAATATAGAAAACTTTGCCGACTTTCCACCACTGCAGATCTATGGACTGCTCAGAATAAAAGTTCTCCGTGGGAGACACATGTACGATGCCATTGCAGCGGAGAAAGAGAGCAAATTCACAGGTCGTTTGCTCTTTGTGGGAAGATAAACTGTCACGGTCACTGATAATAGCGCGAACTTTGTAAAAGCGTTCAGAATGTTTCAAGCTGATGATGAAGCAGAGAATGATGTAGACGAGGACAAGGTCATATTTACGGAATTGCACGATGTTTTATGAGTTGACAGCAAAAGGTATGTTCTCCCTCCACATCACCGGTGTGCAGCCCACACATGTCTTTTGCCCTAATATAACTTATTTCTTAATGTCAATTATCTATATTACACCTGTTACACCTGTAAGGCGTGAAAGAGATACAAGTAACGCAAAAGTAATATAACGCGTTACTTTCCATAAAAAGTAACTAAGTAACGTAATTAGTTACTTTTTTGGGGAGTAACTCAATATTGTAATGCGTTACTTTTAAAAGTAACCAACACTGGTGCTGACAACACAATCACACAAAAATTAACAATGAAAAGCAAATTTATTAACCCATGGAGGTCTGGATTTGGAGTCACACTCAAAATTGGAAAAACACACTATAGGCTGATCCAACTTTGATGTAATGTCCTTAAAACAAGTCAAAATGAGGCTCAGTAGTGTGTGTGTGGCCTCCACGTGCCTGTATGACCTCCTTACAATGCCTGGGCATGCTCCTGATGAGGTGGCGGATAGTCTCCTGAGGGATTTCCTCCCAGACCTGGACTAAAGCATCCGCCAACTTCTGGACAGTCTGTGGTGCAACGTGGCGTTGGTGGATGAAACGAGACATGATGTCCCAGATGTGCTCAATTGGATTCAGGTCTGGGGAACGGGCGGGCCAGTCCATAGCATCAATGCCTTCGTCTTGCAGGAACTGCTGACACACTCCAGCCTCATGAGGTCTAGCATTGTCTTGCATTAACCACACCGGCATATGGTCTCACAAGGGGTCTGAGGATCTCATCTCGTTACCTAATGGCAATCAGGCTACCTCTGGCGAGCACATGGAGGGCTGTGCGGCCCTCCAAAGAAATGCCACCCCACACCATTACTGACCGACTGCCAAACCGGTCATGCTGGAGGATGTTGCAGGCAGCAAATCGTTTTCCACCGCATCTTCAGACTCTGTCACATCTGTCACGTGCTCAGTGTGAACCTGCTTTCATCTGTGAAGAGCACAGGGTGCCAGTGCCGAATTTACCAATCTTGGTGTTCTCTGGCAAATGCCAAACGTCCTGCACGGTGTTGGGCTGTAAGCACAACCCCCACCTGTGGACATCGGGCCCTCATACCACCCTCATGGAGTCTGTTTCTCACCGTTTGAGCAGACGCATGCACATTTGTGGCCTGCTGGAGGTAATTTTGCAGGGTTCTGGCAGTGCTCCTCCTGTTCCTCCTTGCACAAAGGCGGAGGTAGCGGTCCTGCTGCTGGGTTGTTGCCCTCCTATGGCCTCCTCCATGTCTCCTGATGTACTGGCCTGTCTCCTGGTAGCGCCTCCATGCTCTAGACACTACGCTGACAGACACAGCAAACCTTCTTGCCACAGCTCGCATTGATGTGCCATCCTGGATGAGCTGCACTACCTGAGCCACTTGTATGGGTTGTAGACTCCGTCTCATGGAGTTTTGTCACTAGAGTGAAATCACTGACAGCATTCAAAAGTGACCAAAACATCAGCCAGAAAGCATAGGAACTGAGAAGTGGTCTGTGGTCACCACCTGCAGAACCACTCCTTTATTGGGGTGTCTTGCTAATTGCCTATAATTTTCACTTGTTGTCTATTCCATTTGCACAACAGCATGTGAAATTGATTGTCCATCAGTGTTGCTTCCTAAGTGGGCAGTTTGATTTCACAGAAGTGTGATTGACTTGGAGTTACACTGTGTTGTTTAAGTGTTCCCTTTATTTTTTTTGAGCAGTGTACATGCCTAAAATCCAATAATGCCTCACATCTCTGTCTGGGAAATTTACAAAGACAGTAGGATTCTCGGGATAAAGCAGCTAATTCCTATGACTGCTCCAGTTTGTCTACAAAGTAATAACAAAAGTATGACTATACCTGTTCTAGTCTCAAATCAGACGCCTGTTAATTCGTTAGAAAGAGATGCATTGTGTAAATTAGGGTTACAAATATGGTGCTCTCCAGTATGTAGATATGAAAGGTATAAGAAATCAAAAGATGATTAATAAGCCAAAAATAAATGCCTATTGGGTCGGTCAGAAAGGAAGTGATGTCAGTTTGATAATCAATAAATGGAAAAGGTTTATAGAAGCACAGATTCCTTAAGCATGTTTACAAACTTAAGTTTCACTGTACAATGATTTATGATGCAACCAAAAACAAAAGCTTAGAAAATGACATGGCCAGAAGAAATGACAGAACAGAAAGTTTAATTGATCACACAGTACATCATCATAGGTAAGACTATCCAGTTGATCATTTGCCTGACCTCCCGCCAAAAGATGTCTCTTTATGATGTGCAAAGTAACTGGGGATCGACGTGTGTGCTGGACCAAGAATGTTCAAGATCATGTTGACTTTTAATGCATTTTCATTTAAAAATTACTTTGAATTACATACCTAGATTAGTAATATGGAAGTGTTGTAGCAAGTATAATATTTTAACAGATATGGAGTCAAATCTTTTACTCCTTTCTAATCAAGAGTGGAGGGAGAGGTTTGGCGGGGGCTCCATAGACTCCTTCACCATAGACAATGGTGAAGGGCTAAGGTGTGGATCTTGTTAGCCCCTAGATGAGAAAATGGCAAATAATAAAGTTAATCAAATATGCAAATGCAACATGTGTATGTAACTTCTATAAAAATGTTCTTCTGATGTGTGTGCGTACAGGAATGTGACGTGTGTTGTCTATGCATGAAATAATATAGTTTGTTATGTGTGTGTGTCGGTACCAAGACATTTGGGCACCACCATTGTGTGTATAAGGGGGCCCCAAATTAGACACTGATGTTGGGTGGACAATGTATGGATGGAGAAGAGGGATGTACGGACATGCATTTGTGGTCCAGATATGAATAAAGTGGGATTGTGACTGGAGAGGAGTTCCTCGGCGGTCTAACTCCGGCTTTTGTTGAGTGATAATAAAGGCTGTCATCTTCTGGAAGCAAAACCCATGACTGAGTCATTTCTACAACACTACCCACATCTGCTGCCTGTGAACGAGTCTTTAGCACTGCTGGCTTCATTTTCAGTCCAAAAAGAGCTAGAATCAGTTCCAAAAATTTTAAGTTTGTTTGAATTAGCTGCAGTCCAGACAGAATTACATGGTGTTGAAGTAGGGAAAGGAAGCCATGTTGGTTCATTAGGTCCAGGGACTGTTTGCACAGGGGGCCAAAGTAGCTCAGTGGTTGAGGTGTCGGGTCAGGGATTCAGGCCTCAGTGTCACCAAGCTGCCGGCCTCGAGACTAAAGCAGGCCTCCTTAATCCTCTGTGCTGAATTGGCACTGTACACTCCCTTCATCTACAATTGTGATTCAATATATGTACTTTTTACTCCACTATATTTTTATAACTAACATAAGTTACTTTATTTTTATTTGTCCATTAAATACGATTGGTTTGTTTAGTTTGTGAGATTAAACTGTACATTTATTTGGTAATTAAAAAGACATGTTTTAAAGATTGTTTTATTACTTTGTCTTTTGTAAAAGACTTGTTCGGCCTATGTTTAATATGAGTTAAATACGTAAGCATTGAAAGCAATCTTATAAACAGGTCTATTTAATATACAAATAGATTTACAGTTTAATGTTACAAAGTAGACAAACTATTAGACTTCAAAAGAGAATTACAAATTAGCACTAAACTACCACTGGCCACTTGTGCAAGCAGTCAATGGTCCTAATGAAGCAACATGGCTTCTTTTCAATACTTTAACACCATGTAACTCATTAAAACCTTACAGCAAAACTTATTCCATTAGAAGTTATGTCACCAATTCCAGTATGACTTGAGTAAAATGTAGAGTATGTGATATTTTTTTTACTGTACTTGAGTATTTAACCCATATTAAACGAAGGCCAAACAAGTCTTTCAAAAATGACAAAGGAGTAAAGCAATCTTTTAATTAACAAAAATAGATGTATAGTTTAATGTCACAAATTAGACAAACTATTAGATTTCAAAAAAGGGATAAAAATTTTACCTTGGTGATGCCAATATTAGGCTTATTGACTTCTTACACACAAGTGAGAGAATAGCTCAATGTGTTAAGGCATTGGTTTATCTATCATCAGGTCCACACAAGGTTGTTGGTTCAAGCCCTGACACAGAGCAGGTAAAAATGTTTTTTCTTTTTAATCTAATAGTTTGTCTACTTTGTGACATTAAACTTTAAATCTATTTGATAATTAAAAAGACCTGTTTAAAAGATTGCTTGTTTCTTTGTCTTTTTTGAAATACAGTGGTCCCCCGGTTATCGAACGGCTCGGATATAGAACATTCCGGTGAGCTCAATGTGGGCAGGGGAACAGGGCATTCCCTGAAGCACCGAGGTATGACAGCCACTGAAGGGGGCATGGCAGGGGGATTCCTGATAGTATTAATACGGCTAAAAACAGGAAAAAATGGTTAATTATTGTGTATTGGTGGAGTTCGGGAACAGATTAATTGGTTTTCCATTATTTCTTATTTGATAATTAGGTCCGGTTTTCGAACATATCGGATTTCAAACGGTTTTAAGGGACGAATTAGGTTCGATAACCGGGGGACCACTGTACTTGTTTGGCCTCCTTTTACATGGTTACATGGTATTGAAGTATGGAAAGAAGCCATGTTGGTTCATTGAGTGTTTGCACAAGCGGGAGAGAATAGCTCAATGTGTTAAGGCATTGGTTTATCTATCAGCAGGTCCCCACAAGGTTGTGGCTTCAAGCCTTCACACAGACAAGGTAAAAATGTTTTTTTTTTTTTTAAATCTAATAGTTTGTCTACTTTGTGACATTAAACTTTAAATCTATTTGATAATTAAAAAGACCTGTTTTAAAGATTGCTTTTTTCATTTGTCTTTTTTGAAAGAATGGTTTCTCCTTCTTTTAATTTGAGTTACATGGTAGTGAAGTGTGGAAAAGAAGCCATGTTGGTTCATTAGGCTTATTGATTGCTTGCACAAAGGGGAGAGAATAGCTCAATGTGTTAAGGCATTGGTTTATCTATCAGCAAGTCCCCACAAGGTTGTAGGTTCAAGCCCCAACACAGACAAGCTAAAAAATGTTTTTTTTTTTTTTAAATCTAATAGTTTGTCTACTTTGTGACATTAAACTGTAAATCTATTTGATAATTAAAAAGACCTGATTAAAAGATTGCTTTTTCCTTTGTTTTTTGTGAAAGAATGGTTTTCCTTCTTTTAATTTGAGTTACATGGTAGTGAAGTATGGAAAAAAGCCATGTTGGTTCATTAGGCTTATTGATTGCTTGCACAAAGGGGAGAATAGCTCAATGTGTTAAGGCATTGGTTTATCTATCAGCAGGTCCCCACAAGGTTCTAGGTTCAAGCCCCAACACAGACAAGGTAAAAAATTATTATAATTTTTAAAATCTAATAGTTTGTCTACTTTGTGACATTAAACTGTAAATCTATTTGATAATTAAAAAGACCTGATTAAAAGATTGCTTTTTTCCTTTGTTTTTTGTGAAAGAATGGTTTTTCCTTTTTTTAATTTGAGTTACATGGTAGTGAAGTATGGAAAAGAAGCCATGTTGGTTCATTAGGCTTATTGATTGCTTGCACAAAGGGGAGAGAATAGCTCAATGTGTTAAGGCATTGGTTTATCTATCAGCAGGTCCCCACAAGGTTGTAGGTTCAAGCCCCAACACAGACAAGGTAAAAAATTATTATATATTTTTTTTTAAATCTAATAGTTTGTCTACTTTGTGACATTAAACTGTAAATCTATTTGATAATTAAAAAGACCTGATTAAAAGATTGCTTTTTCCTTTTTTTTTTTTTGAAAGAATGGTTTTTCCTTCTTTTAATTTGAGTTACATGGTAGTGAAGTATGGAAAAGAAGCCATGTTGGTTCATTAGGCTTATTGATTGCTTGCACAAAGGGGAGAGAATAGCTCAATGTGTTAAGGCATTGGTTTATCTATCAGCAGGTCCCCACAAGGTTGTAGGTTCAAGCCCCAACAAAGACAAGGTAAAAAATTATTATATATATTTTTTTTTTAAATCTAATAGTTTGTCTACTTTGTGACATTAAACTGTAAATCTATTTGATAATTAAAAAGACCTGATTAAAAGATTGCTTTTTCCTTTTTTTTTTTTTGAAAGAATGGTTTTTCCTTCTTTTAATTTGAGTTACATGGTAGTGAAGTATGGAAAAGAAGCCATGTTGGTTCATTAGGCTTATTGATTGCTTGCACAAAGGGAAGAATAGCTCAATGTGTTAAGGCATTGGTTTATCTATCAGCAGGTCCCCACAAGGTTGTAGGTTCAAGCCCCAACACAGACAATGTAAAAATATTTTTAATTTTTTTTTTTTTTTTTTAAATCTAATAGTTTGTCTACTTTGTGACATTAAACTGTAAATCTATTTGATAATTAAAAAGACCTGATTAAAAGATTGCTTTTTTCCTTTGTTTTTTTATTTTGAAAGAATGGTTTTTCCTTCTTTTAATTTGAGTTACATGGTAGTGAAGTATGGAAAAGAAGCCATGTTGGTTCATTAGGCTTATTGATTGCTTGCACAAAGGGGAGAGAATAGCTCAATGTGTTAAGGCATTGGTTTATCTATCAGCAGGTCCCCACAAGGTTGTAGGTTCAAGCCCCAACACAGACAAGGTAAAAATTTATTTATTTTTTTTTTTTAAATCTAATAGTTTGTCTACTTTGTGACATTAAACTGTAAATCTATTTGATAATTAAAAAGACCTGATTAAAAGATTGCTTTTTCCTTTTTTTTTTTTTTTGAAAGAATGGTTTTTCCTTCTTTTAATTTGAGTTACATGGTAGTGAAGTATGGAAAAGAAGCCATGTTGGTTCATTAGGCTTATTGATTGCTTGCACAAAGGGGAGAGAATAGCTCAATGTGTTAAGGCATTGGTTTATCTATCAGCAGGTCCCCACAAGGTTGTAGGTTCAAGCCCCAACACAGACAAGTTAAAAATTATTATATATTTTTTTTTTTTATCTAATAGTTTGTCTACTTTGTGACATTAAACTGTAAATCTATTTGATAATTAAAAAGACCTGATTAAAAGATTGCTTTTTTCCTTTGTTTTTTGTGAAAGAATGGTTTTTCCTTCTTTTAATTTGAGTTACATGGTAGTGAAGTATGGAAAAGAAGCCATGTTGGTTCATTAGGCTTATTGATTGCTTGCACAAAGGGAAGAATAGCTCAATGTGTTAAGGCATTGGTTTATCTATCAGCAGGTCCCCACAAGGTTGTAGGTTCAAGTCCCAACACAGACAAGGTAAAAATTATTATATATTTTTTTCTAATAGTTTGTCTACTTTGTGACATTAAACTGTAAATCTATTTGATAATTAAAAGACCTGATTAAAAGATTGCTTTTTCCTTTGTTTTTGTGAAAGAATGGTTTTCCTTCTTTTAATTTGAGTT